>NW_022170596.1:22597143-22619758 GCF_008802855.1 Photinus pyralis | reverse complement strand
GCGTTTGGGTTGAGTACGAGTGGGTTGTGATAACGTGGTGTGCTTCTGTGAAGAAGGAGTTTTGTGTTTTTTAACTGTGCTAGGACATGTAATTTTATTGGGTGGACCTGTCTTTGTGGTGCATGTTGCCTTACTTGTATTTATGGTGTTTCTTTGTTCTTGAGGTTGTATTTGTGAGGTTGCTTGGGTTTTTGGTGGAGATATTACAGTATTTTGTGAGCCTGTAGTTCTATTAAGGTTTTTGCGTTGCGGTTGAATACGAGTGGGTTGTGATAATGTGGCGTGTTTCTGTGAAGAAGGAGTTTTGTGTTTTTTAGCTGTGCTAGGTCGTGTAACTTTATTGGGTGAGGGCGTCTTTGTAGTGCATGTTGCGTTACTTGTATTTATTGCGTTTGTTGGTTCAGGAAGTTGAGTTTGTGTGGTTGGTTGAGTTAAGAGTGGAGATATTACAGTATGTTGTGTATCATGTTGTGAGTCTAAAGTGCTGTTTAGGCTTTTGCGTTTGGGTTGAATACTAATGGGTCGTGATAATGTGGTTTGCTTCAGAGGTGAATCTCTGATTGTAGTATATGTTGTATCATTTGTTGTGCTTGTTTGTTCGGTAAGTTGTATTTGTGTGTTTGTTTGGGTTAGAGGTGAAGATATTACAGTATGTTGTGTACCGTGTTGTGAGCGAGTACTGTTGTTTACATGTATACATTGTGGATCATTTGTGTATGTAGTATCTTGTGTTATGTTTAGAAATTTACGAACAATATGGCATGTGCTGATAATGACTGCTTTTTGTAAATGTTTGTATGTGTTTTTGTCTAAACCTAATAGCTGTAAATTGTGGTGTATTGCCTTTGGTATAACTCCGGTAGCACTAAGAATAATGGGAACTATAACAGTAGATTTCATTCTCCATTGCGTCTTAAGCTCGATAGCTATATCGGTGTATTTACGGTGTTTTTCTGCATGTGTTTTAGTTAAGTTGTTAGTGTTGGGTATGGCAATGTCTATAATACAAATGGATTTTTGCGTTTTATCTATAAGTGTAATATCTGGTCTATTATTGTGGATAGTTTTGTCTGTGAGTAGTGTCCTGTCCCAATATAATTTGTGTGGGTTGTTTTCAAGTATGATCTGTGGCGTGTATTTGTAGTATGGTGTCGTATCTGTTATGAGATTGTGTTTAAGTGCTAATTTTTGATGTATGATTTTAGCTACCTGATCGTGTCGATGTTTGTATTCAGTTTGTGCGAGTCGTGTGCATGCCGATATTATATGTTGGATTGTTTCTGATGTTTGTGAACAGAGTCGGCAAGAATCATTTGTCACTGTTTTGTCTTTATGTATGTGTTTTTTATAGTTACGTGTGTTAATGACCTGGTCTTGTATTGCTAACATGAAACCCTCAGTCTCCGTGAAGATATCACATTCAGACAACCAACTGTGCGTTGCTATAGAATCAACACAATCCTGGCTAACCTCTTGTGGAAATCGTCCATGTAAAGGCTTTTGGTTCCATATTTGTATGTTATTTGTGATGTATGTAAGTTTGGATGGAGGTGGGAGTATATTAGTTTCGTGTAGGTTAAGTGGTGTGTAAGATTTGTCTGCATATGTTACTGTTTTGTGTAGGACTGAAGTATCTGTTTTGTTATTATTATTATTATGGTCGGTGTTTCTTGTGAGAACTCAGGTCTAGCCTGGTTAACTAATCGCACGGATTAAAATCAAGTAACGATTAGTGTCTGTGTCTGTGTCTGTTGAAGTTATGTAGGGTCCTTAAAAAAAAAAAAAAAAAAAAAAAAAAAAAAAAAAAAAAAACACACACATGGGCACAATAAGCCAACGCTATCAGGAAAGAGGAAAACAAAACAAAACAAAAATCATTATAATAATTCCTGTAATTTTATTAAATGGAGTTTATTGTGTAAGTGTTTCTTTGGCTTTGCGTTTGGGTTGAATACGAGTGGGTTGTGATAACGTGGTGTTCTTCGGCGAGGATGGAGTTTTGTGTTTTTTAACTGTGCTAGGACGTGTAACTTTATTGGGTGGACCTGTCTTTGTGGTACATGTTGCCTTACTTGTATTTATGGTGTTCTTGAGGTTGTATTTGTGTTATTGCTTGGGTTATTGGTGGAGGTATTACTGTATTTTGTGAGCTAGTAGTGCTGTTTAGGTTTTTGCGTTTGGGTTGAGTACGAGTGGGTTGTGATAACGTGGTGTGTTTCTGAGAAGAAAGAGTATTGTGTTTTTTAGCTGTGCTAGGCCGTGTAACTTTATTGAGTAAGGGCGTCTTTGTAGTGCATGTTGCGTTACTTGTATTTATTGCGTTTGTTTGTTCAGGAAGTTGTGTTTGTGTGGTTGGTTGAGTTAAGGGTGGAGATATTACAGTATGTTGTGTGTCATGTTGTGAGTCTAAAGTGCTGTTTAGGCTTTTGCGTTTGGGTTGAATACTAATGGGTCGTGATAATGTGGTTTGCTTCAGAGGTGAATCTCTGAATGTAGTATATGTTGTATCATTTGTTGTACTTGTTTGCTCGGTAAGTTGTATTTGTGTGTTTGTTTGGGTTAGAGGTTGAGATATTACAGTATGTTGTGTACCGTGTTGTGAGCGAGTACTGTTGTTTACATGTATACGTTGTGGATCATTTGTGTATGTAGTATCTTGTGTTATGTTTAGAAATTTACGAACAATATGGCATGTGTTGATAATGACTGCTTTTTGTAAATGTTTGTATGTGTTTTTGTCTAAACCTAATAGTTGTAAATTGTGGTGTATTGTCTTTGGTATAACTCCAGTAGCACTAAGAATAATGGAAACTATAACAGTAGATTTCATTCTCCATTGCGTCTTAAGCTCGATAGCTATATCGGTGTATTTGCGGTGTTTTTCTGCATGTGTTTTAGTTAAGTTGTTAGTGATGGGTATGGCAATGTCTATAATACAAATGGATTTTTGTGTTTTATCTATAAGTGTAATATCTGGTCTATTATTGTGGATAGTTTTGTCTGTGAGTAGTGTCCTGTCCCAATATAATTTGTGTGTGTTGTTTTCAAGTATGATCTGTGGCGTGTATTTGTAGTATGGTGTCGTATCTGTTATGAGATTGTGTTTAAGTGCTAATTTTTGATGTATGATTTTAGCTACCTGATCATGTCGATGTTTGTATTCAGTTTGTGCGAGTCGTGTGCATGCCGATATTATATGTTGGATTGTTTCTGATGTTTGTGAACAGAGTCGACAAGAATCATTTGTCACTGTTTTGTCTTTGTGTATGTGTTTTTTATAGTTACGTGTGTTAATGACCTGGTCTTGTATTGCTTACATGAAACCCTCAGTCTCCGGGAAGATATCACATTCAGACAACCACAACCCTGGCTAACCTCTTGTGGAAATCGTCCATGTAATGGCTTTTAGTTCCATATTTGTATGTTATTTGTGATGTATGTAAGTTTGGATGTGGGTGGGAGTATATTAGTTTCGTGTAGATTAAGTGGTGTGTAAGATTTATCTGCATATGTTACTGTTTTGTGTAAAACTGAAGTATCTGATTTGTTATAAAAGTATTGTCGTAAATTGTGTATTTGTGTTTGGTGCAATAGTTTTATGTCTGTAAGTCCTCTACCTCCTTCCGAACGAGGAAGGTAAAGTCGTATAGTAGAGGAGTGAGGGTGATGTATATGGTGTTTTGTTAATAGTGTACGTGTGTTTCTCTGTATTTGTTCTAAATCTGTATTTGTCCAACGTATAATCCCAAAAGAGTATGTAAGTACTGGTGTGGCATAAGTGTTAATAGCCTTGATTGTATTTCTACCGTGTAATTGTGTTTTAAGTATACTGCGTACTCTTTGTAGGTATTGTGTAATAAGTGTTTGTTTTATACTCGTATGTTTAATGTGTGTGTTTTGCTGAAAACCAAGATACTTATAAGTTTCATTCTCGTCCATGGAATTTATTAAATTACCCTGTTCGAGCTCATAATCTAAAAGTTGTCTTTTACCAGCTGTGATGTGTTGTGTTTTACATTTATCGATTCCAAAGTCCATTTGTATGTCACGTGAGAATGTTTCGGTAATGTGTAGAAGGTGATTAAGTTTTATGCTTGTGGAAGAGTATAATTTAAGATCGTCCATGTAAAACAGGTGTGTAATGTTGTGATGTATTTCGTGGTTGTGCTTAATACTGTACCCAAAGTTAGTAGTGTTTAACAAATATGGATTAAGAGCAATACAAAACCAAAGCGGACTTAAAGATCGCCTTGAAAAATGCCTCTTTTAATTTGTATTGGGTCAGTAATAAGTTTTGTGTCGTTTAGTGTAAGTGTTAACGTAGTGTTCCAACATGACATTATGTAATTGAGGAATTGTGTAATATTGTTGCTGACCTTGTATATTGAAGTACTTGTTGTAACCAAGAGTGTGGTACTGAATCGAATGCTTTTTTGTAATCAATGTATGCAGTGTGTATGTTTCGTTTGTTATGTCTGGATTGTTCAAGTATAACAGAGTCTATAATGAGTTGCTCTTTACAGCCTCTGGAATACTTGGTACACCCTTTTTGTTCTTCGTATAAAATGTTGTTATCAGTACAGTGTTGGTATATTTTGTTGGTAATGCATGATGTAAGGATTTTGTATATTGTAGGAAGGCATGTAATTGGTCTATATTTAGATGGGTCTTGTGTATTGTTGTCTTTTGGGAGCATGTAAGTGATACCTTGTGTAAAGAATGCAGGAGTGCGATCTGGTGAATTAAGAAGTTCAGTAAATTGTTGTGCAAGGTAAGAGTGAGTGTAGGTAAAATATTTCCACCAAAAGTTGTGAATGTTATCAATGCCTGGACTTTTCCAGTTATGTAAGTGATTAATAGTTTGAATGATGTCTGTTGTAGTGATGTTTGTGTTATTCATAGGGGTAATGTATTCAGTGCGTGTGGTTTCTGTGGTAATCCACGGGGCGTGTGGATTGTGTTTAATGTCTTTGGTCCATAAGTCAGACCAGTATTGCTGGAGTGAGTGTAGAGATGATGGTGGAATGAGTTTTTCATTAGTGCTGTTTTGTGTTAGTGATCTGTAAAATAGTTTTTCGTTATGTTTAAATTGTGTGTTATGGCGCTTTCTATCTGCAGTTTCCCTATAGCGTTTTAGACGGTTTGTGTATATTGATAGTTTTTGTGTGAGTGTATCTCTATGTTCGTTATAGTTTGTATTTTGTTCTCGTGTGGTGTGATTGTTTAGTTTTGTAGTTATGTGTTGTACTTGTCGTGTTAGTTTTGAAGAACGAGTTCCTTGTATGTATTGTGTAATCCGACCTAAGTCACGTCTGATGTTATCGATGCGAGTTATTAGGCGTTTTTCCCAGGCCGGGGGTGAGCGTTTCTTTGTTGTGTGCTGTTGTTTGTTTATTGTTATTCTTGCACCGTTACATCTAGAAACTGCAACCGCACCGCAATACACAACAAAGTGTAGTTGATGTAAGCTTGTGTTATAGTTAATGTAATTTGGTAAGATGTGGTCATTTAATGTTTGTGAAAGTGTGCGTAATTTTGTAGTGTGACTTTGTTTAGGTATTCGTGGTCTTTGTGTTGGGTCAGTGTTTGAGAATTCTAATAATGCATTGTCTAATTCTTTTTGAAGGGATGTGAGTGTTTGGTTCGTGTGATTATTTGTATCTATCGATGGCTGCAGTGTCGCAAATGTCTGTATTTCAGAGTTGTTTAGAACGGATGTATTATCTTGTACGTGGAGTGAGTTGTTTGTGTTGAGTAGTGCTTCAATTTCGTGCCTGATTTGTTCCTGTGTGTCTAATGTAAGGAGTGTATTTTTAATAATAACTCTACGTTGGTCTGCAATGCGTTGTTCTGTTAAGTGTGCTAAATGTGGGTATTGTGTAATGAACGCGTGATATAGTTTACCTCTGTATGCTGTCCTGTCCGTTTCCATCTTCGTGATCTCCAGATACGTACCAAAAATGAAGCGATTCATCCCTTCGTCCCATTTCATACGTCTTTTGGAGGTTTCCTTTGCGCTGGTCCCATCCACAAGCGGTTGAGAAGCAGGCACAAAGGTCTCTTCATGGCGGTCCTCTTCACGTGGTCGTTGTCCTCTTCGTAGTCTTCTTTCGGCTGTAGAGGTTTCGGGTATCCCGACGAGCGGCCGCCTGTTCACCAACTCGTCACTATCGGCTCGCATGCTGCAACGCCCAGCGATAGCTCCAGACGTGCCCTGACGCTCCTCAGGTAGCGGCATTTTTCCGAGGCTTTGTTTAAACTCCATTTTCATGAGAATATGGGGTGACTAGGAACACGTGAAGGCGTCACTCTTCAAGATATTCGCGTAAGCAAATATCCACCTGCGTGTTGTGTATAATGTAGGAAAGTAGGGAACATGGATGTGGGAGTTGGAAGGTAAAGTGGGTAGGTAAGTACTAAAGGTGGTTATTATTATTATTATTAATTTAACACGAAAAACTGCAGGTGAGAATGCAAGCAGTATTCAAGTTAATATCGATTATCACAAAAAATCCCCTAATTAGAGGATCTTCTTTTCCCGTATTTACCTACGCATAGTCCGGGGCAGATGGGAAAGGGACAGATACAGCGCAGAATTGAAACTGTATTAGGTGCTTTCTCCACGGTATCAACAATTAATAGAATCATACAGAGCAAGACACACTAGAATCTCCTCTCTCATGAATACATAAATAAATGATTAATAACATAATATAATGGCCTAACCATCTGTGTATATCATAACAAAAAAACTATGATTCTGTTCTAGATATGATTCACAATTAAAAAATGAACAGGATACGCTATCGTTATATATATAATTTTTTTTTTAAATATTTCAAGAACGGGAAAATCGGTGCAATTGGGGGAATTTTATATGGATGAAGTGAAGATCGAAAATTCCAGGAGCTCTGTTACAATCTCTTACAGGATTTCAAAAACTGGAAACGTGAGCTGGCACAGGAATCATTATTACACACCATCAATTGTAAAATTGATGTAAAAATCTGTCTGTAAAAAATAAACAGGTTTGTCGATAAATTACAAAAGAGATACTTCAGAGACGGAAAAATAAGTGAAATTATAACACAAATTCCAAAAATTATATGGGTGAAGATTGGAAATTCCAGGAGTCCTTTTACAGTTTCTTAAGAAATTTCAAAAGCTGGTATAAACATATGCCTCGCACAAAAATAAAAACTATTAGGATTTGAATTAAAGAAAAAATCTTTTTTAGACACGTTTTTTATATTTACTAATGCGGCTATCGATTTCAACCTATATTAGGTCATCTTCAGGCCGAGCTATAATATATTTTTTAACGATACAATTATAATGTGGTGAAATCTTAGATTTTAGGAACGATGGAACAATACATCAATCGAATAAAAATTATACTACACTCGATGGTGGTAAAAGGTCTGTAAAAATAAAGGGATACGTTGTCGTAAACTGCCAAAGGAAAAAATGGGTGAAATTATGGCACTAATTCTTGGAATATTGTGTGCCAAATCTCAAATCTCAAATTTTTCTCTTTAAACATTTTTGTATTAGGATCACAGAAACTCAAAAACGTAAAGCCCTCATTTGTAGGGAAGTGAATCTCTTGACTTTTATGAGCGTTTTTCCCAAAATGCCATTTTTTACGAATTTACTAGTCTATAAGTTTGTTTTGATTTAGTGTTTATAAATTTAACAGCACTTTCTTCCCATGATTCACTTTTAAGGCTTAGTTGGTGTTGGACTGCCGTATCAACTTCACATCAAAATCTAAGCGTGTAAATTAAAAAAGATAAATAGGGTGTAAGCTCGGGCAAACACTGGAATGTACAATATAAAAGTTGACTTATAGTCTTATCTGGGTAAATTCCCGAAAATTCCGCTGGCTGGGTGTTGTAGGACCAAGATTCATTTTTTTATTTAGCATCACCTCCGTCGCCTATTCGATCTAGCGCATAAAAACTCGAACAAACCCTGACAATTACCAAAGATTACTTTTCCAGTTAAAAGAAGAAAGAAAATGGGTGCCGCGAAGAAGAAATCCACTAACGCTACCATTTAATGTGCCTGAGAGATGCCATTCCCCCCAAACACTGGACAAAAATGCAGCTTGACATTGTCCAGATTTTGGAGAAGCGGCACGACCCCAAGGGCCTACGGAGGAACCCAAAACTCATCTCTATCACTCACATTTTTGACGTGCAATGTAGTGAATTGCCCATTCCTTGCACCTACTTTTCATACCACAGTCATTTTTCTAAATATTTGTTCGTTTTTGACTTTGCCTGTGTTTTGAGAGTTCAGGGTAGATGAAAAACCAGTGTTAAAAACATGGAAACAAGTGTATTTATACAAAGGAAGTTGTGTGTCAATTAAAACAGAAAATTGTGAACTTGATCCTAAAAAGATTAAAGATTAAATATTGCTATAATGGAGCGAATTATTACTGTTTAATACAGATGCGAGGAATTCTTCCCGGACGAATCAAATTATTTTTGTTAACATGCATACCTACTTGATTTTCAAACGAAGTGTAACTGTTCTTAGCCTTTTAAATCTCCATGGATATTAAGCAATAAAATCCTTATCCTATTTGCCAAATACTAAAACAGCACCATATATTAAGGTAGCGTGTCATTTAGAAGAAATATTAATATTTCGTTACAGTTTATACCTCGGAAGAAATGTAGAAATACTCGTATAAGCAGATAAGCCTCCGGTAATATTCGTACACCATTATTTAAAATGAAACGCTTCGATTTTATAATTGAATTTCAGCAATAAATTTAAATGAGCGTACATGCAATGAAATCGATCTATTAATTTATAGAATTAAAAGATCGCTACCTTCTATAATCCGTCATTTACTAATTAAATTCGTCGGATTAAATGTTATCGGACAACTATTGCAGGAATGCATAATTAGAATACCTACACCTACCATTAATTTTTATAAATTATATAGCATTTTTTAGTCGAAAAAACCAAATGGACTGTTTTTTATTACTCTTATATGAGTTTGTAACCAATCTGCTTCCAATTAGTGTTGACCAGGAAGTAACCTTTGCTCGATTTGCATTTGTAACCCCTTACATCCTTAGAAACTCAATTTTAATTAATGTGCCCTTGTACTATAAATAATAAACGTTAGCGAAGAGAGTACTTACTGAATAATTTATATCCGCCATGAGATATAGTAGCGTGGAATTTGACATTGAGTACATTCCACCTGTATAGTCGCCAATATCGAACGGACACAAAAGAAAATAATAAGCTTTGGTATGTTGGTCTTCACGATTGTAAACTAGTACAGACTCCTACGCGATTTAATTCTTTTCGTGTCGTTAACATTTTATGACTTACAAAATAATGAGCAATTCTATTCACCGTACGACGACGATTAATAAATTACATGACTTAACACTTAAAACATTGGCTAATTTACTATCCGAAACGCAAATAAATCAGAGTTATGACTCTATTTTCCAATATTTATATCACCTACAACAATTATGGTGTTAATAGGTGATAGGAAGAAGCAACTACATAAACTGGAATCGATTATATAAGCTTCTAAACTACTTTCATAGCTACTTTGTAATTTTATAGCGATTGCTGCGAGGTTTGGTTTAGATTGTCGATGGACCATTCTGTTCATTACTTACTAGTGGTGATGTTTGGGTAATAGGATTCAGTGAAAGAACATTGCAACTTTTTTTTTCATTGTGACCTTCATCCTTTTCTTGCTCTGTATTTCATTACACAAGTGGGCGACTAACAATGTTTCCTATGCTCGTTACGGCATACATCTCGAAACTTATCTGTAGGCTATCAAACACCTTAATTTTTTTTTTAATATATATATATATATATACACATTTACACACATACACATATACACCTTAATAAAAATAATAATAGTCATAGTAACTTCCAAAAAGAATTACGTAAACAAATTTTGAAAACGTTTGAAATAAACTTTGGGTACGGATCAACAAAATTAATCATGATTAAGCATTAGACATGTATCTGGATCGTTAAAGGGTTCGAATAAACACACGATTTACATGAATGGCAGACAAAAATTTATTCTAAACACATAAATCAAATTAATAAAAAAATTCTACCAATCAAAGCGGACTATAACAAAGCCCGTTTTGGACACCCCGCACCAGCGCTCGTTAACAATAAAACAAATTATTGAAGTCTTAAACTACTTACAGTTTTCTGTTACAAATCCTAAAATTCCTGGCAAAACAACAATTTGCAACAGAGAACAAACGCACTCATACTCTTAGCGTATTTTTCTTTAACTTCTCTCTTCTTCGGGACACAAGGAACGTAATTTCTCACAGAAAATGGCTACAATAACATGTTCAACGTTTCGTTTTGAAGATTTACTTTTTCGCAATACGATCTCACTTTGTAATGCAATAAGTACCGCGCATCCTGACAGTACACGGCATGCTAGATTTCATAAATTTTCTAAATATTGTAGAACGAATTTCTCTACTTTTTTGTATACCAACCATAGCATATTTTATGCTGTCGTACAGAAAATTGGTTGATCTTTTCAATTATCGTAAAAAAATAGACATTGCCTTTGAAAAACAAACGTTGCATCGATTTGCGGTTAAACCGGAAGTGATGCCGGACGCTTAAATGTGCGATCGGATAGATGTCATTTATGTAAAATTATATTTGAGAAATTTTTTGTGTCTCGGCAAATAAAAGAGATATTGAGGTGACCCTCTTATCTCGAACGCACTGTATACGCAACCACTGCGTCACCCGCCTCGGTACGGTATAGCAATTGCATCTTTTGCAGTTACATCGAGTCCTTGCACAATTCTTAATTTGTTAGTGTACCACCACTCTTGATTTGCGTCCAGTGCAGCAATTGTACTATACTATCGATAGCAAAGCAAACAATCTGTAGCAACAATATTGTAAATTGGTTGAGTGATATTGTTATAAGTACTAAATAGTCATTTATCCAACTAATTATAAGGATACCTAAAAAATATTTCACCTGTATGCCGAATGACTAATTATGCACGATGATTTATTAGTAATGTGCTGTCCCACTTCGTCAATAATAAATTTGTAGGTATAAGGAGATGCAACATCAATTAACGACAACGTTGACTAAGAATGCATTGCCAAATAGTCGAGCAGAAGACTAATTATTGCAAATTTGATGAACTTTAACACGCGAACCGCACGTTCTGGCGTTTTTTTCAAATTTGTTTACACCATCTCCTGTACGAGGTACTTAACGTCAGTAAAATTGATTTATTACTTACAAATTACTAGAATAGACAAGTACTTTAACAATTGGCAATTAAATCTTGAAAAATTACTATGCGTTTTTAATTTGCAGTACGCTCGGGAATCCATATTGCAGAATCCCTTTCAGAATCAAAGACCTTATAAAAGCTGAATGAAATAACGTTATAAAATTCTTGATTTTTATTTGTTGAAAGGCACAAGACACATGTCTTCGTAAAGCAACAAAACAAAAATCCGAATGCAATAGGCTCAGGTTGGGCACAAAGCGCAACCTGCACTATTCAAAAATCAACAAAGGCCGATTTTAAAGAATAGAAACCAAGAAAGCGGTAACTTTGGACTGCGGGGCACTTTAATATTAATTCTCTCTTAAATAAGGTGAGTATAAGGTTGAAATTTTTCGTTGCGATTGCGAATGGATCATTCACCCTAAAGACTTCCATTCATTCAGTAAGAAATTCGCTGCGCAAACAGCCGACTCGTAAATTATTTCATTTGACATATTTTTTTTTTGTATCGGAAATTCCGAAATACTTTCCACTTAGGAGGAATTAAATCGCGAAAGGGATAGGGAATCAATTGACGTTCGTTATGCAGATATAGGCACGTGCAGATGTGCAATTGTACCAAAAGCAACTGCGGCTCCACTTCATCCTGTAACGGTCATTTCGGGACGCGTGCCGACGCACTTGCGTACCTACCTTTTGCACTAAGGACGTAGAGATGCTTTTGGCGTCACATACCCTCATATGTATGGGGTTGCAAGGGATGGTGCCTACATTTTTGAAAGGCCAGGCAGGTGGGATTTTGAGCGTACGACCGCCGAGCTTTATTTTCAATGACCTTTGATAAATGCAGCTTTTGACGAATGACACCCGCTCAGCTCATAGTGACGATTGTGTTGAATTAAAAATGCAGACGTAATTATTTAACGTGCCCGAATATACAAATAAAGGCGTTCGAAAAGTCGTTGACGCTATCTATGTATGAAGAAGTGTATGTCATGTGATAACAAGATGGAAACGTGACAAACTTAAAAGCTTTATTCATTTTCGTTACCAAAGTTATTTACTTAACGCGATGGTACCTACAGACCTTTAGAAACTTTATCAACTATCACTTCGTACGAACACTCAGATATCCTCAATAAATATTTGAAAGATTAGGAACCATTTCTAAATACCAGTACTTATTAAAATGAGTCGTAGCTCAAAAAGCTCGGTTTATGCACACAAGCTCTGCTTGAAGGGACAGAAGGTATTGTGTATTGCAGAACATCTGTCGCAGTCTGTCACATAACTCTAAATGTTTTGGTGCAGGTACAAATTTAAGCTTCAATCGATATTTTGTTTCGATTATGCAACGTTTGTTTACGGTGTCCCTTAGGAAAGTAAACCTAGAGGTTACTAGCAGACACGAGAATTCAGAACTACAAAGAAATCTACGGATTGAGGATTGTCTGAATACAAATTTGGGGGATGTTTTAAATGATTTTCATTAATAACGCAAGTTGCGTCTTATAAAAATTGCCATTGTGCCGCAACTACCCAATTTCTAAGCGTTTTGACGTCATCGTAATTGCCACACAATTTTATAATGCAAAAGTCGATGGAGAGAAGACCCGGACACTTGAACCGGCCTCTAAAGCCATTCAAATCTTCTTCGAATAGATCGTATTACATACATGCTCGTGTTTTAAAATAGGTTAGGACAACAAATACCAATCTTTTAGATCAATTTTCTATATGTAAAGTAAAATAAGTGCGCAGTTTAGAATCTGCGAAGATAAATTTACATACGAAATTCTCACGATAGTTTTCAAGTGGGCAAATTATTTATTTTATATTTTGCGTTGCGTCTCGACCCATATTGACACGTGCAAATGTCCTTGGACGAATTACTTTATTTACCGTTTAGTGTGTAAGTATTGACTCAATGGAAAATCACCAAACATTAATAAAAGGCTTCGCAATGGTAAACTAATTTTACACCCTTAATCCTCGTTTTCAACGGATTTGTTAATACAATGGTGTTCGCCACCTTCTATAATTTCTAACCGGAATAATTCGAAACCGGACAAATCGCTCCTAGGAAGTTTCAATATATGCACCCCCCCGTGTAGCGTGTGAATAATTTGTGGTAGAGAAACTTTGAGCGCAAATTTCGTAAATGTTCCACAATCGCGTCTACAGTACATCACTAACGTGAAATAATAGAAATCTTCACTGCGTGGAAACATATTTTACATAAAACTTACTTGGAATTATACAGGGTGACTCCCGGGACTATATCCATTTTTTATGAGACTGTACACGGCTCCTGAGGGTGGCAGAGAAGTGGTGGGGGGCCCTTTCTCTTCGTTGCGGTTTGCCATTTAAGATGGGGCTCCAGCACATACCGCAAGAAGGTCAATGAAGCTCCTGAAGGATTTGTTTCCTGGACACTTGATTTCCAGGTTTGGGGATGTTCCCTGGCCTCCGCGTTCTCCTGGCCTGAATGCGTGCGATTTCTTTTTGTGGGGGTTAGGGAATGCAATACCGGGATCGCGGGATCCCGAAATGCCGGGATCCCGCAGCATTGTTGCGGGATTAATCCCGCACATAAATGGAGTGGAATCCCGCGGGATTTGCGGGACTGAGGAATTTGTCGACCAAGGGGACGACTCTGTTTGCTTTGTTAATAAAACGCATAACGAAGAAATTATTTTTAAAATAATTGTTAAACTTTTTTCTTCTTAAAAATGTACTATGATTTTTGAGGCACTTTAGAAGTTCACCTTTTTGTGCTTTGCAGGTGATTTTTTTGAGTTCTAAGTTAGGCTAAAGGTACTTTTTTGTTGAATACTGATTGTAATAATTAGCGATTTATTTTAATACAGAAGTTAGCCGCACAAAATTGCTTATTTGCCAATTTATTTAAAATTTTGCGGGATCCCGCAAATACCGGGAATTTTTGAGAACAGTTAATCCTGAATTGCAAACATGTAAGGACCGAGAACGTTTGTCATTGACGGGCTTTGGACTTGAATGTGAACCCAGGTGTGAACACTATTTTTATTCACAGAAAAGAAAAAAAATTGTTTGTTAAAACCAGACGTGTTTTCACTTTCGGTTAATGTTTTCTAACTGCTGGTCCTTTTACTAATTTTGGCATTACGTATTTCCACAATCAAGTTCAATCTCCTTTTGTTCATCAACGGGAACACAGCTGAAATTTTTTTGTAGCGAAAAATAACCCAGCGCGTTTAATTAATCTCGACTCCAATTTATGCGATGAAAACGCGCGTCTTTCAAGAGGTTTTAACATTGTTGTAGGTTAATTGCGCGTTGCTAATCAACGAAACCATCAGCTTAGTGAACCAATGTAATGATTGTATAAACCCACCATAATAATAAGGTCCTTAAAAGCATGGCAAGTCTCCAAGGGTCTCTATTCGCTTTCAAAAAGACGTGCGTTTGTCAGCCTTTAAGAATCTTTAAGAACCCTTAAAGTTATTCAAGAACTTTCAGACACTTTCTCTCCTCTAAAGCTTTTAGACTTCGGGTTGAACCTTTTGGAGTCTTCCCCAGCCTTTAAGAGCAGAGATCCCATATAAAGGTCTTTATTTAGACCTGTGTGTTAATACATGTGTCGTCTTGTGGTATTGTTTATATGCACTATTTGTAAATTTATGTTTCTATGTTTTTGACGACTGTAAGTGCTTTGCACATTAGCAAGATTTATGAAAATAAAATAAAATAAAATAAATAAATAAAAAATTTATGAAACTTTTAAGAAGCTTGTTCATCTTTAAGTATATTTAAGCCTTCTTGAGGCACCAAATGATTTTTCTGTTTTAATCTTTTGAATCCCTAACATGCTGTGCAAAGTGTTTGAGGTCTTTAACAGTCTTTCAAAGCCAATAATATTCGAGAGTATTTAATGCCTGAACCTTGACCAGCACTTAGAATCATTTACGAACTGGAAGGTCATTGATGACATGTATATGTAGAGGTCCTTAAGACGTGTTGATAAAGGACTCTAGGTGTCTATAAAAGTTGCCTAAAGGTTTTTAAAGAAGTTCCAGAGCCTTGTACAGTCTTTACGGCACTTTTAGTGTTTAGGACCTGAGTTCCCAAGATTATTCTAGTTTGCTTTAGAGTTCCTTAAGAATTTACTAATCTCGAATAGCTCACAGTTTTAAGTATTGAAAACATTAAGAATCCGGAAATTTCCCTTATATCCAATTGATTTCGGAGCTACATTGTGCCTAGAATTCCTCAGAGTTCTTCGTATTGTTTTTTACCTATAATTAGTCGGTATATGGAATGGATTAATGAGGACAACGCGAGCTGCAGCGATTACGATCCTAAACGCCCCGGTAAATTCATAAATTCCAAGAAAACTCGCCGCCAGGGAAATTCACCCCCGGAAGACTTGCCCCCGGAAGTTTCAGCCTCGGAAAGTTCTTTAAAAAACCGCTAATATAAACTGATTTTCACCCCTATTTTTTGCTAGGATATGGATATCGCTGGTAGTGATGTTACTTTTTTAAAGTATAAACGGCATGCAACGGAATACGCAAAGCATCGCAAAAAAATTTACGACGAACTTGGGCTGCTCACGCATAGTCGGGAGCTGGAGGAATTAAAGACCAATTAGTGGAATTATTATTTGGGTCTATTTTAATTAAGTATATCAATGTAGTATGGTAATTTATTAAGCGGTAGTCGGCGGTAGAAAATGGCGAAACGGCGGTATAGGGCACGGACGGACGGACTCGAGCGCCACCAGAAGATAATCTCGCGCGGGACAATGTCGCCGGTAATCACGGATGGACGGGGCGGTTTCGGTAGCCTCGGAAGTAGTCTCAATCGAAGATGTTAATTCCAAAACTCGGCAGTCAAGTTCAGCAAATGGCGGCGGTATATATATCATTTAATGACCGAATTAATTCCAAATAACAAAATATCGACTCAAACCGTTAATCTTTTGTTTTTGCGACATTGTCAACCAACACATGCGAAATTATGGCTTACTAGTAGGCTTGGGACACTTCGCGACCCGAAGGACCAACATTCAAATGAGTATAACTTTTGTTTGAAAAGTTATTTTAAAAAACTGTTCGACAGTTTTGTTCCTTAACTCGTTTAGTATGTACACAACAAATTTCGTGGAATTATCTCTATTTTCGTTGTCCCGCCAAGAATTGCAGTGGAACTTTTTTTTTCGAATTTTCAAAAACTAATTTCAGATTCGTGATTTTCATGTTAAAAAAACCCCAGATACCAAATTTCGTCGAAATCAGAATTTTTTTTGCACCCTAGTTTAGGGGTGCGCCCTTTAGGGGTAGGAATTTTGAAAAAAAAATTGCAAAATCGGAAAGAGCATACCCAAAAACCTATTCAAAGACATGCCACCCGACTTTGTAACTCTTATGGTTGCTGAGAAAAAAATTAAAGAAGAAATGCAGATTTCAACACTCTTTGGGGGGTGGCTCCCAAACGAACCACGTTGGACCCTCGGTTTATTTGGAAAAAGTGCTTGTTTTGATGCCCTCTACAACCCGATTTTTTTTTTTCGAACGGTCGTGTAACACCCTGTATACTGTCTGGAACTCTAAAACAAAATATGGCCTACCGGCAAATTCACTAGCGGAAGCGAAGAGTTAAAGGTGGCGGTTTTTATAGCGGGCAAATTCGGGACGACGAATAAACACAATTCCCCCCTATGTAATCAAAAAAACGGTTTACCTTCGGAAATTAATATCGCGGTCGGACAAAGGTCAATAAAACAGGCAAAAGATCAAACTTACTTCCGACCCGTAGAACCCAAAAAGATGATAGATCTAAATTACGGTACGCAAAATGGCAAAAGATGTTACGGACTTACTTACGGCAAGTAGAACGCGAATAGTTCGACAGATCCTTCCAAAATTGAGCGTTTTCCTTATAAAGAAAACCCAACTTGGTAGAAGTGGAACAGGGAAAATCCAAACCGTAGCGCATTCAATACGAAATCGAAACCAGTCAATTCGATTTTTAATTAATTAGTCGACTCCTGTGCGTGCTAAAATTCCCGAACATCTGGCAATCGATTCGTTAATTAAGCGCGCACAATTTGACACCAAACTCTCCTCGGTAGGAGAATAATAAATTTTTGCCCCTTCAGGGTTATATGCTCTCACTTTTAATTAACTTGTTACCTTTGTATTTATTACCTTGCTACCTCTGTAAAGTTATGATCGAGTTTTCTCACGTATGTTGTTGTAGACGGCCACTTCCTTCCGAAGCGTTGGCTAAGTAACCGTATCTTATAAAAGTTTACTACGAGTAAGGCGATGCCCTTCAGGAGTTGTTCTTTTCTTTACATTCCGAGCTCTGCGGCTTGGGAGTTTTCTTTTTTTGCAGATTTTAAGGAAATCCGGAAACTGAGCTCATTTCTCTGGATTGCATCTCCTTTTAAATGAAGGTAAGCGTTGCCTTTCTTATGGTTTACTTGTATTTGACCATATATTATGTATACGTATTTGTGTTCGGAACATCAATTTATTTGTGGAGACTTATGTGTTAACATTCAGTAATCAATTCAATATATCATTCTTGATTGGGGGTGTGACGCAGAGCTGTCACAAATCGTTTAAAAAACGATTTAAATCAAAGATCAAAGATGCATTTCATTTTAACAAATGATTTAAATCAAAGATACTTTTGTCAATAAGAAAGCATTTAGATAATAAATCATTTTGAGATTTAAATCTTTTTAGAAAGTATTTAAGATACTTTCAATGTATTTAATTCATTCAAAAAGGTTTTAATCTAATTTTGTTAATTTAAATCACGTATAAAGAATCATGTAATGATGTAATGATTTAAATCTTTTCCGATGATTTAATCGTTTTGTGACAAAAGGTTTGTAAAGGATTTAAATTCAATAAAACTGATTGGTCTGATGATCTTGCTCGAAACCGTCAACATCATTCATCAATATACCTACCATTTCTACCGTATTTTATTGTTATTATTTATTAAATTAAAATATGTAGCTATTTTTTTGCAAAAGAAATTTTAAAAAACCAAGACATCATCAATCTCAGTATACTCGATTTTGTAATAAATACATATAAACGTCTACCGAAATAAAACCCGGGTTAATTAGCTTAGTCAGGTTGAAATAAATCAAGAGAATTTGTTAGTATGTATTAATTAAATCGTCTCTAAAAGATTTAAATCACTCGAAAACGATTTAAATCTTTTCGAAAGTATTTAAATATTTTTAAAAGATTTAAATCATATTTATAAGTTCAAAATCAAAGATAGTTTTCATGAAGATTTAAATCTTAAATCAAAAATCATTTTCCGCAAAATGATTTAAGATCAAATGATTTAAATCGAAAAAAGTATTTAAATCATAAAAAAGATTTAAATCTTATTAAAAGTGACAGCTCTGGTGTGACGTAACTTATAATTTTGATATTTGAATATTTTTGTGTACCTATACGACTATACCATCTTGGTAAGTGCGATGAAGATTCCGAAGATCATTTTACCCAGAACGAACTACCTTCCAATTGGCGCATGCGCAGAACGCAAGGTCAAATTAGTTCCGGATCTTTGTTGGTTACCTACTTTAAACATAGGACAAAAGCTTGGGTTGTGCCCTTTAAGAAGAATATAATTGCTGGACTGGTGTTGCAAGTAACTCATAAGGACCAAAATTGCAGAAATCGATCTTAACATTTTACAAGATTTTTGTGATCGCATCCCAAAACTGTTCGTTAATGGATCCGTTCCTCTGCCAAACAAAAGCATCTTGTAACGAGGCTATGCGAAATACAGGAAACCAGAAACATAATGATTCGTAATTAAAGATTGCGCTGCAATGAATGCCACAGGATTAACCTACTATAATAATACAAAAATTTACAATATTCTAATAATTTCACGAATAAATTGTTCATCTTGATTACGAAACGGATCCTATAACATTCTAATTCATTTATTTATATCCAGATAATGCAAATATACAGCTAATTTTTCATTCAGGAAAGAATCGAACTGAACACTTGTATAAAAATATTTTGAATATTTCAAGCGACAATTAATTCCGCATTTTTTATTTTGTTACCATAGATGAGCTACCGGCTGTTCCTTTACATATATGGAATTGTTTTACAAAAATACTGGTCTGCCGAACGGTTGATATGAAATAAAGCGACTCCGAACGAGAATTAATTTTGAAGTATAAAGGTAACATGCAGGAATCGAGTTAATGGGAACTTGTGAAATTGATCCTTGCGAACGGGCGAAAGTTTAATTATTGATACAATTAACTTCTTTTTGAATACGCATCTTTCCTAACGATTGCAAATTTAATTTTATTTTACTGGTAAAGTGGGAGTGCGTCCCTTACAATGTGGGGGCACTTTTTGCTACTTTCCAATGGCCGCTCGCTTATATCCGTATCGTCAAAAAACCAGAGTTATATAAATCAAGCTACCATTATTGTGTGTGCTTTGCATAAACTGGATACAGTTTCAACTGTGACAAGCCCATTTAGAAGCAAGTTCTAACGTTCACTATTGTTTTATAATACGAATTTATTGTAGGAATTAAACAGTTGATATACGATATTTGCTGTTAACACGATTAAAACTTGATTTGGAAATAAAATTTGTTAAATTATTCATATTATTGTTGTGGGTGCGCGCGAGCAGTCCGGTTGTAATAATATCCCGCCGACGCGACGTATAAAAAAACAGCTCAGGTGAACTGATTTTAATGGCCAAATCTAATTAACCACACTTATTAATCGAAAAACGATTACTCACCTGGCGCACTACAAATACATCGTAGTGCTTCCTGGCGCAGATGTACTTTCCTTGCACCTACTAATAACCCTACGGGAGGTCAATACCTAATTGTACCAATATAGAAAGGATCATCGATACATCTGCTAGTTTTGTAAACGAGATTCATATTCAATACAAGTTAATTAAACTAAATAAAGGTCTTTCCATCGCGTTCGGTTTCTTTAAATTATTTTCGTGGAATTTTACGATGGGTTCGCGTACGTACAATGCAAAAAAACGCTCATCAAACGTCAAATAATTCAACGTTTTAACGCCCCTTGTATAATATGGTTTTGTATAAGATTTTACGATTCTTTGCATTGCAGGTGTTTCGTGGTGACTATACGGTTTTTGAATTTTTTGGCAGAGACCCCACATATGCATACGAAGGAGCTATTCACAAGCTGAAGAATATTACCCGTTACACTTGAAATTCCACGCTTATGACTTCAGATCAAATGCCCAATTTCAGTCACGTATTAAGATACAATTTATTATCATCATAAAAATATAATACAAACAAAATATCTATACGCAAAGTGGCATGAACCGGAATACCTACACCGAGTGTTAGCTTCCCGGTCTATGGCATATTTTCATACGTTGTTGAGCTCACTTTTAAGCATGTCTTACATCCGCTCATGTCGTGGAAGGTGCCTCAATGCCATATACATTAGTCTATAATTACAAAAGGCTCGGATCTAAAATAGCTATTTATATATCAAGTACATAAACTGGGTCTTTATGGACGAGCCGTTTATTTAGCCGAGCGAGCTTGCGAGAGAGGCACAAATAAACAAGGCGAGTTCCCATAAAGCCTATTAAATTTATGGACGCGATATATACAAAGCTTTATGTACGACTGCAACAACACTTAAAAATGAAAATTTCATGGAATTCAATAAACGATAAAATCTATATATCATTGACAACAGATGTCAAGTGTTTCTAAAATACTTGAATTTACCTTGGATTGACACCTAAATACGACTGTCAGATTGACAGGCGGTCGTTTTACTTTATCATTATGGACTAGACCATAATATTGCAAATTATGGCCACTAATTGCGACTGTAATCACCGCATTATCAAGCATTCGTACATAAATGTAGTTTTGTTTAGGCACCGTACTAACGTCCTTTAGGCTGAAGAGGCAAACTTAGTCAATTCGCCAATCCTATCGGTCGATTTTTGAATTGGGTGAATTGGCAACTTTCATGCAATGGGAAATCACGAAATGCAGTACATAGTACGTGTGCGGTAAATCCGCTCCGGAAAACTCGCCACCGGAATATTCGCCCACGGAAGCGGGCGAAATATTCACCGCGCAGAAGATTGTAACGGGAGTCACAACCGTTGAGAAAGAACCTTGGACTTCTTCGTCTCTTCATGGTTGATCCGTAGGCACCTACCTTCCGAACTTTACTTCCAAGACGAGCTCAAATAAAATTGTGGTTAATTTTTTTGCCTTTATTTTTGAGTGGGCGGGGCTTCAGCCATGGCTGCTCTACCAACCCAACCCACTATACATTTACAAATATCCATGTCCGAACCCGGATTCGAACCAGGGACCCTTAGCACCACAATTCTACTTTAACTGAATTGGCCCACACGGACCGGCCGGGCCGGTTAATAATCAGAAAGAATTCAATTGATTTTTCCTTCACTTCAAGTACGAAAATATACGCGATTCCGTTCCTTCCACTGATAATTCGCATAAATCGCAAATAATAGAGACGCTTATGTCTTTTGAATTCTTTAACGTTGATTATTTCCCCGAATCGGGTTTCAACTGTGTAACGAAGCACCCGGAATTTCTGAGAACTACCCTGTATAGTAACGATTGGTTTGGGCTTCGTTACATAGAAAACTGAGAACTTTCCGCGATGCCATGGAGACAAGGAGATGCCGTACTTAATTAGTCCGCCTACGACCACCGGGGGTTCTTATCCTGGAGAAGATGAAGGACAATTAATATGTTTTTGGTTTCAGCGGCATTAATTGTTTATAGGCCATTTTAATTCCACATAATAAGTAAAAGTAAGGATAGCACAAGTTCCAAAGCGAGTTGTTTTGCCCGTTATCAGTTGGCTGTGCGTGCCTGCAAGAATGAGGCAACCACCAGCAGCCTTTGTGACCGAAAACGTGTAATTAACATAAAGCTAATTAATGTAAAGAGTTCATGAGCTTCCGTTTGTCCTTTTGAGTATGTATAATTAGCATGTTCTTAATTTAAAAAATGCGAATTTTAAGCTGTTCATACACTGAAAAAAATGACTTCCTTGTGGTAACAAATTTAGAATTGCTACATGCATATTGTTGCAGCAGCAAAAAGAAATGGCTTTTAGAACTAAATAATTTACTGCTTTAGTTTCCCCAAGTAGTTGCGATTTCCTGGGGTTAATAATGAAACTTTGTTGGAGGATAGCAAACATTTTTTGTTAAGAGCGCCAACGAGCATTTTGCATTGATTCCATGAACATAAAAGTATGC
>NW_022170596.1:22533080-22597043 GCF_008802855.1 Photinus pyralis | reverse complement strand
ATAAATGATGTTATTCATAAAAGTGTAAATTTAATGTTGCTGTCACATTAATATATAAATGTTTTTAGCTGCCCTTTCGTTTGAGATGGCTACAAAAGGGAAGCAAAGAAAAACGGTCAGACGAAAATCGAGAGTTAACGTTAATGACGGAAACATCGCGTTTATCAAAATACAAATGGATTCCGACATGCCTATTGCCAAGAAAAATTGGCGCACAACAAAACAGTCGAATCTGGAAACACTTTACAACTAAGCACGTGTCATTGGTTGCTAAATATCCTGTTGTGATGCAAGAAGAAAGCTGTTGAAGAACTTAAGAAAAGATCAGGAAAAAGTCAAGTTTTGTATTTAAACACTGGTCGCAATCTTCTGAACAATTGAAATTGCAGCTTCATTAAGTCAAAGATTGCAAGCGAGAAAACCATACACAGACGCAGTACATAAAAAGTTTGTTTTATAAATTCATTTGAAGAGTATGTCCGTTGATTTCAAAAACAAAGAAGAAATTCTCAAAAAAATTTGGGATTGCCATGTCGCTAAAACGAGTCAGAATAGAGCAGCCAGATGTCTTCGAATAAAACCATACCAGAACTTTTAAGATCTTAAAATGGTTTCGCTTTGGCATCACCCGTTGATGAGTTCTTGCGACATCATACGATACAGCTCAAGTTTCACTTTTTTCGTGCGATTTATTTCACTACAGCCCAAGGAAGAACTTTTAGGGTTATTGCCTCTCAAAAGGCCAAACGCGTGAACCGAGGACATTGTAGACGCGGTTATTAAATGCATGCAAAAACATGAAATTCCTTAATAAAATGTGTCGATTGCAACCGATGTGCAAGAAGGATGACCGCATAAGAAAAGTTTCGTTGCTATCTTGAAGAAAAAAATTACTTAATCATGAATTACTTATTTACCACTGTATTTATCCATCAAGAGGCACTTTGTGCACAGACATTTCCTGCAGAAATTCCAATTTATGGAATTAGTGATCAAGCGTGTCAACACCATTGTAGCTAAAGCCCTTATCACCGCCAATTTAAAGAATTTTATTGAAATGCGAAAGCGAATATTCAGATCTTCTGCTTCATACAAGGTGCGTTGGCTGCTCGAGGAACTGTTTTAAAACGTTTGCAGCTTTTATAAACGAAATTACTTCATTTTTGCTGAAAAGGACATTCACTATCCTGAATTAACTGACATATGTGGCTTTCAAAGAATTTTATTTCATGGTTTGATATTACGTTCTCACCCTAAATCAGCTTAATCTAAATACAAGGAAGGGAAAGTATAATTTTTTCCTATGAAAGAAAGAATAAACGTCATGTGAAAGCAATTAGCCATTTTTTTGTGCCAAGATTTGAAAGAGCCACTTTGGTTCATTTTCCAAATCTGTTGAAATATCGTCGGGAAAGTAATTCATTAATTGACGTTCGCTACTTCATTACAACACTTTCAAATATGAGAGAAGCTTTCCTGCAGAGGTTTCAAGACCTCAGAAATAACAAACCGACATTAGCTTTTGTTAAAAATCCGCTCAATGTGAACATAACGGAGTTTAATTTGTCTCCTTTCGGTGTTGACATTGGGAACTTTGAAATGCAATTGGTGGATTTAAAAAGTAAGGAAATATGGTGTTCCAAATTTGAAAAACTTAATACCGATTTGGAAGAAATAGAGAAACAAAAAATTAATCTAAGTTTACAGAACAAATGGACTGCCTTGAAAGATTTGGAGAAGGAAGATTTGCTCATTTTTAATGCATGGAATAGTATTCCCGACTCCTATGATCAATTAAAAAAATTAGCATTTGGCGTACTGTCCCTTTTTGGGTCGACGTATTCATGCGAACAATCTTTTCAAACATGAATCTTATTAAAAGTAAGTTGAGAAGTCGCCTTATTGACGAAAATCTGGAATCGTGTCTGAAATTAAAAACGACTACATACACACCTGACTTGCGCAAACTGTCCCAAGAAATGCAAGCGCATTGTTCACATTAAAATTTTCTGGAAATAAATAAAGTTAGTATTTACTATGATTTTTGTGTTCTTCTGTGTACACCTCGTTTTTTCATAAACTGAAAAAATATGTGGCACTATTAAGTGGTGTACTGGCGATATTTGGCTCTTTTGATTAATGAGTTTGCCGACCGCTGGTATAGTTGGTTGGGTTGGGAGAGCAGCATTGGCTGAAACCCAGCCTACTTAAAAATAAAGATTTCCTCTCGGTTTTCCTGCAGTTTTTCTAATTCGTATGGTAAATACCGGAGTAGTATAGAACAACTTAAGACCTTCTGAGGGGAACCTCTAAAAAGCAATATGCGGGTCACTCAACTGTTTTGTGAAAAGTGGTGTATGTGTGTGTCTTTTTTCTTATAAATATAGGTATATGAGCAAAATGGCATAGGACGTATTTTATTTATGAAATGGAAATCCCTATGTTACACACAATTTCGAAATGGTCAAAGAAAGTGTTCCAATTAAACGTAAGGTAAACGTCTACAGGCACACACCCTAAAAGTATCCAACAGTGCACTTTTCCCTGTCAAGTGCGTCTAGAATTTTCCTTTCCCTTCCGTTAATTTTGAACTTAAAGACACTCCCAAAAAAATTCGTGATTTAAATATACAATAATAAAATTAATCCGATTTTTTAAATTAATTATACAAATACAATTAAAGGTACAACTCGACCGCGCAAGGAAGGTAAACAGCGGGAAGGAACATTGAAAAGTATCCTATTAAACCATATCGTGAAGTTCAAGGGGAGGCATACGACAGATAAATTCTGAAAGTTTGCCTTGATTATGATGTTTACTTAAATTTCATGAATAAGCATAATTTAGTGCATTATTATACGATTCGTGCGGCAGCAACGCCCAAGGTGTTTTCGAAAATGGGAATACTTTTCATTTGCGAAAAACCCGGGGCGCTTTCAACACGCTCCTGTCGTAATTTAAATTAGAAATAACCACCTATCTAGTTAGGATCAAAACAATTAAATTTTAAAGTTAGTTAAACACGCGATATCGATACGGTGATTTGCGGTAAGTGCGTCGAAGACATAATAAATTCAACTTGTTAGAAGTTTTCCAACAGCTTCGCGGTTTTTCTATCGCAAGAAATTTCTATTGTCAATTTGTTACGCTGCCATTTCGCAGTGCAGAACAGGTTTCTTGTAAATTCGGTTTATGGTTTATCCTCGCAGTCATGACATTAAATCATTGTGCCTGCTATTGAACCTTTAATTATGTTTGATTAGTAATGTGTAGATTCATAAATATACCAGATAACCGATCGGAAAGATGTAATCGACACTATATAATCTAGATTAAGTTCAACTCGGAAAGGTCATAGAATATAGGTAGTTTCGTTTTAAATGTGTTAATCTGTAAATTATTGTCATAGAGATCTTTGCTAATTTTTATCGCCCATCTCATCTATGTCATTTGCATACCTCACTGCCCAATTAACATTTCAAGCCATTTGTTTAAGGCGGTAAAGTGTAATTAATAAATAATTAATAGGATACTAAACTTCCAAATTTCTAATAATGGTCGGCCATATTTCATAAATACTTAGGTGGGTGTCTTAACTACAACTTTTATTCTTTTAATTATGGAGTTTTTATTAGTATTTGGAATTGGGCGCTACTGCATTTCTAAAAACCATTAAAATTTGATTTCGCCTACATTCCACTTATATGTGTGGAAGGCACAGGAAACGTAATAAATGTCAAATGCTGTACCTACGAAAAAGTATATCACGAAGTCCTCGAAATTTTGAATGTTGCATGCAGGTGGGCCACGATTTGCTTTAATCAAGATTGTAACCGACAATCGCTTTCTTTCCAGATTACATGGGGCCACTAATTTCGAAATACAACACAAGCAAGCGCTCCCGTCAGTTAACCATAATTTGACAAGTTTGGTTGGCAGACCATTAGCTAAAAATAGGTATAGGTAATATAGTATAATTGTATCCGTCCCTAATACTGCAATTATCCAAGTGTTTAGTTACAACGCACCATACTAAATTTAATATGGGTCGGTTGCTAATAAAAATTAAGTGTGGGTATTCATTGCAATTTTAGGGCACCTTTATATTTTGAACTGATTCAAACGATTCAATAATTAAAAAATAGCGGAGTATCTAGGGCTTAAATTGGGGGGAACGGTCAAAGATCTTATTCGATAAGAACATAATATAATCCAGGAGATTAATGAACTGCTTATGAAAGAATAATAAGCTCCGTTTAAAATCGGTTTTCTATTGCTACTAAATTCCTCGGAAAAAGCAAGCGCAATATGAGGGAAAAGCATTATAAAAGAATCTGCTGTTATTTTCAACACAAACTACCTAAACCGTTTTACTACGATACATTTATTGAGTAACTCAGTTCCCGGTACCTGCTGTATTTTTTCGAAGGCATCCTCGTGAGATACTCGCATATTCAGGTGCAAGAATAAAAATCTCTGTCATCTTGGACGTAGCATTGATAAGTAAATGATTATTTATTCAATGGACGTAGACATCAGAAAGGCAGAGTTTTGGTTCAAGAATAACTTACAAGGCATGATCAAACTGTCCATTTTTGTCAAGGTTTGGGCAAATAGGAAAACTTTCCAGGGAAGGTTCATTCTGGCGACCCTATAGACCGACCCACAGCATGTTGATTATTTTATATTAATCTGCCCATTGCAGAAAATATAAATGAAATGTAAATTAGTAAATTCCTGTGTACTCCACCATTTTCCTGGAAAAGTTAAGGAATAACAATAAAAAATCCGATCCGATATATCATTTTTACACACACCTTAAGGGATTGATTCCGTCCCACCAGATCAGCATAGCTTGTAACACACATTTTTGAATCGGCATTACCCAGCAAACACACGTTTTAAAGCGTTTTGAAAGGATAAAATCGGTATTGGTAGTATGGTATACGTTTTTGTGTAGACCGATTTTATACCTACGTTTAAAATAATAAAATAAAAAAATATTTTTTATTCATATATATACAGGGTGATTCCTATAGTACCTGCCACCGTTTGGGAGCGTATAGGGGGTGCCTAGGGGAGTATTTTGATATAGGACACTTGGGGTCGGAAATCTAAAATAAGGGCGCCAGAACCAAATTTATCTTCTGGAATTTCACGCCTGTATGTAGGCAACCCAACCGACCGACGTTTCGCGCGGAGCGATGCAGAGCGAGTTAGCGCGAGGAAGCGACATGGGAGGGAAGGAGGAAAAACGACAGTCAAAAGCAATAACGTTTACAAGTGTTCAACGTGGCCACCGTTGTTCTCAATGCACTTCCTACATCTAGCCAACTATTATTATACTATTGCCATAGTGTTTATTCACTTGATACGCGTCGTTGCAGACGGGATTTCGTGGGTTTAAACAAAATTCTGATCAAGTGTCAGCCACACATCGCCGCCTGAGATCGCTCCGTGTGCACCGCCGGCCGGTTGGGGTGCCTACCTACAGGCGCGAAATTCCAGAAGGTAAATTTGGCTCTGGCACCCTTATTTTAGATTTCCGACCCCAAGTGTCCTATATCAAAATACTCCCCTACGCACCACCTACACGCTCCCAAACGGTGGCAGGTACTATAGGAATCACCCTGTATATAAATCATAGAGTTCACTTTCTACGTTGATAATACGTATATAAATAACCGTTTCTTAGCAATCGTTTTATAAACGTATATAACACCACTTTAATATACGCATATAATTCGTATATCAATGGGAAATAATAAACGCATAATATTCCTACAAGAATAGTCTACCATAAACGCTTTTTATACGGAACTGTGTTGCTAGGGTAGTTTTACTTTTATTCGAGGTGCGTACATACAAAATTTCATGTAATTCGGTTCGTAACTAACGGAGATGTCAAAAAATCAAACAAATTGTTTTACCGAAATCACTTTTACTTTTATTTGAGGTGCCAACGTACAAAATTTCATTGAAATATCTTAACAGATAAAAAAAATGGGATTGCGCAAATACAAAAGTTGGGTTGCGCATGCGCAATTTTTTTAATCTGCATAGTTACCTGGGGTTTAAGGAAGATTTACTAACACAGAAAACCGGACATTCATATGTTCTTTGTACCAATAATTATAAAAGAAACCCTTTTTTGGAGGTTTGGGCGGTTTTTGGGCTGTAACTTTTGGGCCCATTACTCTACGTAGCCGAAAAACAATAGCGACATTTCTTATATCCTGAAGAACATGTGTATCAATTTTCAAAGCGATCGGACGTCTCTACACAAAGTTATCGTGCACACGGACAGACAGATGGGCAGACAGACAGCAATACAAAATTATAAACGATTTCGAGGAAAAGTAAGAATATCAGTGAAAACCGCATTTTGATATCTGTTTTCTAAGCAGAGATATGGCGAAAATTAAATTTTGTGAATGTTCGTATTTTCGCCATATCTCTGCTTAGAAAACAGATATCAAAATGCGATTTTCACTGATATCTCACATTTTCATCTTATTTGATAATATCATATAATAATTATATCGTTCCATTTGAAATTTTCAAAAAAACCTGCAAAGTTTATGTTAATGTCACATCGCGCCCTCTAGGACTCATCACATTTACTAAAAAGACTCTATTAATAATAATAATAATAAGCTATTAACACTTATGCCACACCAGTGCTTACATACTCTTTTGGGATTATACGTTGGACAAATACAGATTTAGAACAAATACAGAGAAACACAAGTACACTATTAACAAAACACCATATACATCACCCTCACTCCTCTACTATACGACTTTACCTTCCTCGTTCGGAAGGAGGTAGAGGACTTACAGATATAAAAGTATTGCACCAAACACAAATACACAATTTACGACAATACTTTTATAACAAATCAGATACTTCAGTCCTACACAAAACAGTAACATATGCAGACAAATCTTACACACCACTTAACCTACACGAAACTAATATACTTCCACCTCCATCCAAACTTACATACATCACAAATAACATACAGACATGGAACCAAAAGCCGTTACATGGACGATTTCCGCAAGAGGTTAGTCAGGATTGTGTTGATTGTATAGCAACGCACACTTGGTTGTCTGAATGTGATATCTTCCCGGAGACTGAGGGTTTCATGTTAGCAATACAAGACCAGGTCATTAATACACGCAACTATAAAAAACACATACATAAAGACAAAACAGTGACAAACGATTCTTGTCGACTCTGTTCACAAACATCAGAAACAATCCAACATATAATCTCGGCATGCACACGACTTGCACAAACTGAATACAAACATCGACACGATCAGGTAGCTAAAATCATACATCAAAAATTAGCACTTAAACACAATCTCATAACAGATAAGACACCATACTATAAATACATGCCACAGATCATACTTGAAAACAACACACACAAATTATATTGGGACAGGACACTACTCACAGACAAAACTATCCACAATAATAGACCAGATATTACACTTATAGATAAAACGCAAAAATGCATTTGTATTATAGACATTGCCATACCCAACACTAACAACTTAACTAAAACACATGCAGAAAAACACCGCAAATACACCGATATAGCTATCGAGCTTAAGACGCAATGGATAATGAAATCTACTGTTATAGTTCCCATTATTCTTAGTGCTACCGGAGTTATACCAAAGACAATACACCACAATTTACAACTATTAGGTTTGGACAAAAACACATACAAACATTTACAAAAAGCAGTCATTACCAACACATGCCATATTGTTCGTAAATTTCTAAACATAACACAAGATACTACATACAGAAATGATCCACAACGTATACATGTAAACAACAGCCCTCCCTCACAACACGGTACACAACATACTGTAATATCTCCACCTCTAACCCAAACAAACACACAAATACAACTTACCGAACAAACAAGTACAACAAATGATATACAACATATACTACATTCAGAGATTCACCTCTGAAGCAAACCACATTATCACGACCCATTAGTATTCAACCCAAACGCAAAAGCCTAAACAGCACTTTAGACTCACAACATGACACACAACATACTCTAATATCTCCACCCTTAACTCAACCAACCACACAAACACAACTTCCTGAACAAACAAACGCAATAAATACAAGTAACGCAACATGCACTACAAAGACGCCCTCACCCAATAAAGTTACACGGCCTAGCACAGCTAAAAAACACAATACTCTTTCCTCTCAGAAACACATCTCGTTATCACAACCCACTCGTACTCAACGCAAACGCAGCAACCTTAACAGCACTAGAGGCTCACAAAATACCGTAATGTCTCCACCAATAATGCGAGCAACAACACAAACACAACCTCTAGAACAAAGAAACACCATAAATACAAGTAACGCAACTTGCACTACAAAGACAGGTCCACCCAATAAAGTTACACGTCCTAGCACAGTTAAAAAACACAAAACTCCTTCTTCACATAAACACACCACGTTATCACAACCTACTCGTATTCAACCGAAACGCGAAAACCTTAACAGAACTACACGCTCACAACATACTGTAATATCTCCACCAAAAACCCAAGCAACAACACAAATACAACCTCAAGAACAAAGAAACACCATAAATACAAGTAACGCAACATGCACTACAAAGACAGGTCCACCCAATAAAGTTACACGTCCTAGCACAGTTAAAAAACGCAATACTCCTTCTTCTCAGAAACAACCCACTCGTATACAACCCAAACGCAAAAACCTTGACAGCACTACTAGCTCACAAAATACTGCAATATCTCCACCAAAAACCCAAGCAACCACACAAATACAACCTCAAGAACAAAGAAACACCACAAATACAAGTAACACAACTTGCACTACAAAGACAGGTCCACCCAATAAAGTTACACGTCCTAGCACAATTAAAAAACACATAACTCCTTCTTCACAGAAACACACCACATTATCACAACCAACTCGGATTCAACCGAAACGTGAAAACCTTAACAGAACTACATGCTCACAACATACTGTAATACCCCCACCAAAAACCCAAGCAACCACACAAATACAACCTCAAGAACAAAGAAACACCACAAATACAAGTAACACAACTTGCACTATAAAAACAGGTCCACCCAATAAAGTTACACGCCCTAGCACACTTAAAAAACACATAACTCCTTCTTCACAGAAACACACCACATTGTCACAACCCACTCGTATACAACCGAAGCGCAAAAACCTTAACAACACCACAGGCTCACAAAATACTGCAATATCTCCACCAAAAACCCAAACAACCTCACAAATACGACCTCAGGAACAAAGAAACACCATAAATACAATTAAAAAACACAAAGCTCCTTCTTCACATAAACACACCACGTTATCACAACCCACTCGTATTCAACCCAAACGCAAAGCCAAAGAAACACTTACACAATAAACTCTATTAATAAAATTACAGGAATTATTATAATGATATTTTTGTTTTGTTTTCTTCTTTCCTGATAGCGTTGACTATTGTGGCCATTAATAGCTATGCTGGTAAGTATGAATTACATACTATCCGTAGATTTCCAATGCGAGTGTGTGAATATTTTTTTTTTTTTTTTCTTTAGAACCCTACATAACTTCACCAGACACAGACACTAATCGTTACTTGATTTTAATCCGTGCGATTAGTTAACCAGGCTAGACCTGAGTTCTCACAAGAAACACCGACAATAATAATAATAATAATAATAATAATAAATAAACCAGACACAGACACAGACACTAATCGTTACTTGATTTTAATCCGTGCGATTAGTTAACCAGGCTAGACCTGAGTTCTCACAAGAAACACCGATAATAATAATAATAATAATAAGTCTTAAGTCTTGGCGCGAGTACACATCCACGATTACATCGCATACGGATCAGGCACAAATGTGGCGTAAGGTAAAGAACATAATTGGAAAAAGTAAACCACCTACTTTACCAACGCTCAACGTTAACGGCGTCATAACCAATGACCCAATAGTAACATCAAATACTCTTGCGAAACACTTCCAAGATGTATCAAGTAATGAACAATACTCGATTGAATTTCAAGAGGAAAAAACTCAGAGCGAATCACAACCAGTAGTATTTGAGGATGATGATACAAAACCATACAACAACGAATTCACGTACCAAGAACTGGAGAGAGCGCTTAACAAATGCAAAGACACGGCCCCAGGAAGCGATGGAATAACCTACAGTATGTTGAAAAACCTAACAATTGAAATAAAGGTAAAACTACTGAGTATATATAATAATATCTGGGAGAAAGGTAACTACCCACAACAATGGAAAGTTACCACAATTATAGCGCTGCCCAAGGAAAATAAAGAACTATCCAACCCTGAAAATTTTAGACCAATTACACTATCTTCTTGTATTGGGAAAATCCTAGAAAGTATGATCAACTACCGGTTAATTTCTGTGTTAGAAAAAGAGAAAAGGATCAGCGACTACCAAGCAGGGTTTAGAAGAGGTTATTCTACTATAGACCATCTAACATATCTAGATGAAATAATAAACAAAGCGTTCACGGAAACACAACACACATTTGTTGTATTCTTCGACTTGCAAAAAGCGTTCGATACAGTATGGAAACATTATATTATGAAAACATTAAAAGCATGGGGACTCAAAGGTAGACTACCAAGGATAATACAGAGCTTCCTAGAAGAACGTAAATTCCGAGTACGAGTTGGTGATATATATTCCGGCATATACGAACAACAAAATGGGATACCTCAAGGTTCAGTGTTCAGCACAACCTTATTTCTTATTGCAATTAACGGAATAGCTGATGAAATTTCTCGAACTAGCAAGACTATGTTATACGTGGATGACTTGGCAATAGCAGTTAATGGTACCGACAATATTAAAATGGAAAACATACTACAGAGGGACATCAATAAAGTAGTATTAGAGGCAGAAAAACGAGGACTTAGGTTCTCTACTCAAAAAACCGTCTGCATGCATTTTTGCAGATTGCGAAGAAGACATGGTGAACCCACGCTAATGCTTAAGAACTGCGCTATACCGGTTGTGTCAGAACATAAATTCCTTGGCCTAGTATTTGACAGGAAGCTTACGTGGAAGTCACATATAGAAAAACTTGTCGGATCATGTAAAACTACACTAAACCGAATTAAAGCCTTATGTAATTATAGATGGGGTGCAGATCAGGACTCGCTGCGTAAACTAATCAATGCATACATTAGGAGTAAACTCGAGTACGGGAGTACTATATACGGTCATGCCGCAAATGCACATACAAGAAAAGTGCAAGTAGTATGGAACCAAGCATTATTATTAGTTACAGGGGCCTACAGAACATCGCCTATCGAAACACTAAACGTAGCCGCGAACTATACACCCTTTCAATTAAGATCAATGGAGAACAATCTAAAGTTTGGTGTGAAACTACTCAATAAAAAAGATCACTCCCTTCGACAAATGTTGGAGAAGCCACAGCTCCTAGATAAATACCAACAAAGGCACACTAAAACAATACCGGCGATAATCAACATTCATAAACTACTTCACAATGAAAACCTAATGGTGGGTATGTGGAAATGTAACACAAGTATGTACGACTGGGAAATCCAACCCGCCATACTAAATTACATTAGAGCGACACACCGTGGAAATATTCAAGAGACTTTTGAAAGATACAAAATAAGGCACATGGAATATAATTTTATATATACGACGATTTGGCATAGTCTAACTAGTGTTTGGTGTGCAAACTACGCTAATGAAGAAGTGAAAAAATGGCAACTACCAAACGAATGCTCAAAACTGACTGCCAGCCTAATAAGTATTCTTAAGGCACTAGAAACTTGTGAAGAGGATGCTAAAGGAAAATATATTATATGCTCTACCTATGAAAGCGGAATAAAACAGCTATCCCAAACTTTACCAACTAACGCACTTGTTCTTGCTATACTAGAAAAGATAACGAACCTGAAAAATAAAGATATTAGAATAAAGATGCTGTACACGCCAATGCAACTAAACACATATGAAATGAAGGCTGTAGAACAACCTATCCAAGCTGCTTCAAAGCAAAATAATAAACTAGGAACAATCGAAAAAATATACTTAATAGACGATGTAATAGCTAGTATAAAGCGTAAAATCAAAGCTAAATGGCAAAATCTATGGGAAGATAGCAACAGCCAAATGAAAGAAATAGTTCCAGATGTGACCAACATCCCTAGAAACGAGCACTTGCGTAAAAGAGATCAAATTATTTGGACAAGACTAGCAATTGGACATACGAGAATAACACACTCACACTTATTATTAGGAAGGAATCGTCCTCGGTGCCCACAATGTGGTGAGATATTAAGTGTACGACATGTCCTACAAGAATGTCAAGCTCTGCAAACGTATAGACAGGACTGTGACGTGGGTGGTGGACTCGACGAGTTAGTAAATAAAAGTACGTTTGAAAAAGTAATTAAATACCTAGAGACAATAAACATTGCACGAGAAATCTGACCACCGAAAACAAATCTTGACCATCGCTGCATGGACATTCAATGATCTAAGTTGTCGAAAATGTTCATGTGGGGATACTAATAAGTGGGGAAAAAAAAAAAAAAAAAAAATATAATAATAATAATAATAATAATAATCTCTTTCCTGATAGCGTTGACTATTGTGGCCATTAATAGCTATGTTGGTAAGTATGAATTACATACTATCCGTAGATTTACAATGCGAGTGTGTGAATATTTTTTTTTTTTTTTCTTTAGAACCCTACATAACTTCACCAGACACAGACACTAATCGTTACTTGATTTTAATCCGTGCGATTAGTTAACCAGGCTAGACCTGAGTTCTCACAAGAAACACCGACCATATAATAATAATAATAAAAAAAACACATAACTCCTTCTTCACAGAAACACACCACGTTATCACAACCCACTCGTACTCAACCCAAACGCAAAAACCTAAACAGCACTACTAGCTCACAAAATACAGTAATACCTCCACCAATAACCCAAGCAATAACACAAATACAACCTCAAGAACAAAGAAACACCATAAATACAAGTAAGGCAACATGTACCACAAAGACAGGTCCACCCAATAAAGTTACACGTCCTAGCACAGTTAAAAAACACAAAACTGCTTCTTCACATAAACACACCACGTTATCACAACCCACTCGTATTCAACCCAAACGCAAAGCCAAAGAAACACTTACACAATAAACTCCATTTAATAAAATTACAGGAATTATTATAATGATTTTTGTTTTGTTTTGTTTTCCTCTTTCCTGATAGCGTTGGCTTATTGTGCCCATGTGTGATTTTTATTTATTTATTTTTTTTTTTTTTTTAGGACCCTACATAACTTCACCAGACACAGACACAGACACTGATCGTTACTTGATTTTAATCCGTGCGATTAGTTAACCAGGCTAGACCTGAGTTCTCACAAGAAACACCGACCATAATAATAATAATAATTTATTGTCTCTGATCAACGTTATTGACATAGACATGGTCACAATGAAAGTCACAATGAAAGTTCATGTAAAATCTGATTCCATGAAGAGAGCTCTTTCCAACAAGACCTATTATGTGAAAATCTACTAATCTAATCCGAAGTTACATTGAATTCCTTATAGAGATGTTCCCCTTCCCCCACCCCTCATATTTTATGAGCTACAGCAATATGTGCCGCATGAAAATGATGCAAAATTGATACAAGATTGCTATGCATGTATTTTTATGCACATTTGTTGAGTATATTTTAGAAAAAAAGTCATTTTTCTACTTAACCATGAATCTTAAGCCCTCTAGCGGCAAAGCTAGCAACTTGAAAATAATTTCCAGCGATTTCTCTTGGCCCCTTTTGTTAACAAAATTTTTTCCTGAAGCTGTGCAATTAACGGTTCCATAGATATGGCCTGTGACCATTATTAATGGGACACCCTGTACAATCCATTTTTGACGCGCTACTTCAATTTCAGTTTATAAGAAGAATTAGTTTACAAATAACGAATGTGGGTCCGGACCGGACGGACAAAGTGGCCACAATAGCGCATTTTTTTAATTTTTGTGGAATGCGCTAAAAAGGAAGAATTTACAATAAACACAGTTTGCACGCTAGCCATAAGAGGTGAAATCTACCCCAAAGGCCGTAACTCTACACTATGGCTACAGATATCTACTTAAATGAAAAGAAATGCATTTTGATTCATATTTAGCCCTAAATTCTTTTGCACTCTTCCCTAAGGGGCTGAAACCTGCCTCGAAATTTAAACGTGGAGAAATAACAACAAATCGCCGGAATAAGAAATCAGTAAGATACTCAATAAAAACCTTTTTTACGCAAACCATATCGGGTGAAATTTGCACGAAATGCCCTAAATTATATGTTTAAGAAGAGAAAAAGTAAAAGCGGGCGAATAAACCGTTGCTTAAATTAAAACTGAGTGGCACAAGAATTCATATTCAGCCCTAAATTCTATTGTACTCTACTCGAAGTTGCCGAAAAAGTGGAAGAATAAACCCTTACTTTAATTAAAAAGAATAGCACCTGGATTATGTTCAACCCTAAATTCCTAAGGTGTTGAAATCTGCCTGGAAACATAAATAATGGAAAATGTAATGATTAATTACAATGTTTGAAATTTGGTTATTTTGACATGTATCAAAATGTGGATGCCACCCACTAGCTCAATTTTTACGAATCTACCTTATGGTTTACCCAGGGATATAACTTGACCCAGGAAATTTGATTCTCATCAACTCTCTTCTCATAAGTAGTACCTATTCAATCTGATCGATAATCAAAACCCAATATTTTACTAAATTGTTGCAAACATATTGAAATTTAAATTTTCCTCCTTCTTCTTGTTTGATCTACAGATGAATTATGAACCCCTTATCCTAATTCAGGTTAAAAATACTTGAACAAAATAAAATTCTTGAGGAGCGTTCAGAAAGAATAAGATAAATTATAATCCTGGGCGATCACTTTTGCATCTAAGCTGATTGTAATATTAAATTATGAGCTAATTAGGTTAAATTTCTTTTTTTTTATAATTGTTAAACTTAACTGAGAATGGGTTTATAAACTGAAGCTTTGATATGACGATGAAATAGTGAATTTAAATATTATGTGCGCTGTACGGGAAGGGAAACATGCTCAGAAGAGCTTACGTTAGAAGCTCTAACTTTGGCTACAAGGGTCCTGGGTTCGAATCCCAGGTAAGGCATGGCTGTTTGTGATTGTATAGTGGGTTGAGTGGGAAGAGTAGCAAATTGCTAACACTCCGCCCACTATAAAATAGAGGCAATTAAAAAAAAATGTACGGAAGGAAACGATATTGCGAATTGCAGTACCGTCTACTTACTACTCTAAATCTGCACCCCGCAGGCCCCTGAGAAACTAATCGACGGGTATAGAAGACTCTTAACAAAATTTTCGGACAAGAACGCAAATTCCCACAATAATATCATACACAAATTTGTATCATTAGGATTAGCACACAATATGCACAAAATCGACATGTGAGATTTTCAATTTTGCGGCATATATTATTGATAATATCAGAAAATGGGAGTAAAATTGAGGAACGGATTGATTTCAAATGTTGATATACTGTCTATGTATAATTATTTATACATTAAAAACTAATCTACATGTGAATGATGTACGAACAATCATATTGTGATTAACAGCATCGGCTCCACTCTCGGAAGCCACAGTGTAGTGCAGTGCACAGCGACGAGAAGAGACATTTAGTAAAATAGTGTGAAATAGAGAAGATTGTAAAATAGGTTCGTTATGCTTACCACTTGTTCATTGCTTGCCTGTGAACATGATCAATGAAAAGAAAAATACCAAAACAATAGACAGGCAGACTTTCCTAATAACGCATTACTACTTTACATTGAAAATTTTCGAAAAATCAACTGCACAAATTTATAATTTCCACTTTCTTACTATGTTTCAGTAATGAACCATTTATTATTGATATAACTCTCGCCAGGAAAGATTGCCGGTCACAGCACACCTTGTGTCGATCTACATTCTCTATGTTTTTCTTAAGATGCGAGCGACTTCCGGAATAGGATCGTGCCAATGTTGAACGAAAAGTCTTTTTGTTCAACATTGACACGATACTATCCCGGAAGTCGCTCACATCTTTAGAAAAATAGATTGTAGACCAGGATCAAGTGTTCTGGCACCGACAATCTTTCCTGGCGAGAGGTTTAGTTGGATTGACCACCACTGGGATCGCAGGTGATGCCGATTTCCTTTCGAAAGTAGGTATTGACATTTAAGACAGGAGTTGTTGCTTACCTTCTATTTCAGTTCAATCAGAATGAGTACAAATTAAAAAAGGAACGTTTCGACTTGAAGAATTATAACCAAACATTAATCAATAATCTTAGATATCAACATTCAAATATAAAATTTCACTACCTAGCTATCAACTCCGATCGCTTATAGTAGTTAGTTAGTTATCGTATCGGTATCAGAAGCATGGCAGTCAGGAGATGTTGTGTACCACTAAAAACTGGAAAGTTGTGGGATTCGAACTCACGACCTCTGAGGCGAGAGTCCGAGTCTTAAACCGTCCTTCCAAACTAACAAAACAAGTATAAATTGTGCACAACTCTTGTGCAGATAAATCGCATTTTTTTAACCGAAATAGCTTTTGTTTTGACATCACCAATTGATATATTTCTTGCAGACGTCTCAATCGCCCTCTGTGAGTACCCTCTTCCGACTATCCCCCCAAGGTCCCGTCGCTCACTGATCTCAAAAGAGAATCGCACGGGAAAGTTTAACTTGGCACCACTAAAGGCATGCGTATGCAAAATCTGATACCAATTGGTTGTCGTACGTAAAAGTTATGCACGTTTCACTTTCAAAAACAGCATCTCAGGAAATAATTCGTGGGGGGGAGGGGCCTTTTAGACAACCAAATTTGATGGCCGTCAATGTATAGGCTACCTACTGCAAAAAATTCCAGGACTCTAGGAGCATTCCTCTAGAGTTCAAAACGGCAGAAGTGGGTCCGGACGGACGGACGGACGTACCAAACGCAAACAATAGCACATTTTTTTAATTCTTAAAAAATGCGCTAAAAAGAGACGTAAAAATCACTATTTTGGAAGATTGGGTTTAAGATATATGCTGCTAAAGCCAAATGTGTGGTTTGCAAGCAGTGATACATTAACACGCATAACACTTTACTTATTAGCGAGGGACAAAAACGAGTTCATGACTTTCGACTTTCTATTCGTCCGTCCGTCCGCCCCTAGGTCCGCCAGTCTGTGTACATGATAACTCCCGAACGGTTTCGAATTCCCAATTCAGGTTTCAACGGCGACGATTGTACTTACTTAATAGTGGTCAATTTTTGTGTTTTGTTAATTTTAATGTTGTAAATGGTTCATGATTATGTATTTTTTAGTAATTATTAAGTGAGTAAAAGTAATAAAAAAAGATCATCAGATCAATCATATTTTTGAATAATAAGATTCATATCATTATTAAGTAAATCAGAGGCCTAAAACTTCCTGAAAGCTATTTTCAACATTTAATCTAAAATTTTCGCATATCTTTAATAGTATTACGAGCCTGTTATGAGGCTTTTTATTCAGAAGATTTACGTTTGCAACACGAGTGGGCCTGCGAGAGAGTGGAGCAAGTTTTCCGAGTGAAGGAATCCTTCACTTAACGATCAGAGTTATTTGTGTTTTACATATGGCGTTATTCGATATGTTTCCGATGGATTGCGAAATCTATGAATTTATAGAACACGTATAGTAACAAATTACTCCCCAGCAAACACACTTTACATTTAAAAACAGTTTTAAAGCGCTTTGAAAGGATAAATTCGGTATTGGTAGTATGGTATGCGTTTTTGTGTAGACCGATTTTATACCTACGTTTAAAATACGATTTTTATTTATACACATAAACCAAAGAGTTCACTTTCTACGCTGATTATACGTATACAAATAACCGTTTTTTAGCATTCGGTTTATAAACGTATATAACACCACTTTGATATACGCATATAAATCGTATATCAATTGGAAATAATTTTAGTATACAATAAACGCTTTTTATACAAACTGTGTTGTTAGAGAATAATATTATGAAACTTGTAAGCGATTCCTGTACCTACCCTCCCATCACCCCTTACACGGTGGAACCGTATTCCAAGTTTCTAAGAGTGTTTAATTTCTGGGACTATAATTACGAGTTCAATTGAGTTGAATTACATAAAAAATAATAACTTCTTCCTCTCCCTTCCTTTGAAAATGCATGTGTAGCAGGAAAAAAACAGGTCGCCCTAGCGTTATTGTAAATTTTTGTTATAAACATTGTGTCACAATTAAAATAAGCAGTCAGTGATTCCTCCGGATTTCTTTGACTGTAAAAGGAACACTTGATTCATTCGAATCTACAACACCTAATCGGTTGAAAGTGGCTTACAACGCCATAAATAATTTATACGTGTCAAAGTTTAATTTTCTAATTAAGGTTCTGGCAAAATGGCATTTTTCTGCGTTAAAAATCCATTTCGCGGCATACGCGTTGCCATCATTAAGAATCACTTAGGGAAGCTACTTTAACAGAAGCAAATTTTACTTGCATCCCACGCGTAACAGGCATCTTAAGCGCTATAATTTAAGAAAGCAATTTACTATTCGAAATCAATTATTTCTCATTATAAAGCGGCAAATTCAATCCTCTTTATCATATTAACATATTCGAACGAAGCGGAGCCCGCCTTAAATAATGTTAACTAGTTGAAGGCACCCGAAGCAAAACAAAAATTATTTTATTACCTGAATCAATCACTCTTTATTTCGTTGAAGATGATGCCCTCGTCTATGATCCACGGGTACCACTGTTATTAATCGGGATTATTCATCTTCTTTTTCAAGGCGTAATATATGAGCTGTTATACAGTAATGATACATGGAAAATCGAGTAATTCTATTGCTTTTTGGTTCATTCCCGCTGATCCTTAGGGCAGAGGCATTCAATTTTTACGGTAAACTACACCGTTAATTTATGGATTATATCTAACCAAATCGGTTCAATTAGCGCTTCGATATTGATCGCAATGGCCTAACAGCTCTCTGGCAGATGTCTTGTGATTTAGGGGTTTTAGTGGGCGGTGCTCACACACGTGCAGACACGCGTCTTAAGGGCACACGTGTCGAGGATGTGCGTAAGGAAGAGGGTGGTTCCCGGTTCGGCCTTTAGTAAGTATTGTTTCTGTAACTAGCTATCCTACAACCCTTGCAACTTGTCCAATGATTTCAATCGGTTGGATCGAGAAATTTGGTGTAACCTACCAGATGTACGTTTCGAAAAAGTTCGTTACATATAAAATCGGATGAGGCACATGCTTGATTTAGCGACCCACCTCTGCATATGTGTCTTTTGTGCACATTGTTAAACTGCAGGTTCTGGGTACGTCACCTGTCCTGGTACAGCTGCAGGATTGCGCTAGGGATGTTGGGGAAGTGGCTTCCTAGAAGTTGTTTAAACTTTTCAATCACAGTCTGCAGTACAATTAGATGCATCTGTTTTTAATTTTACAATATACACCTTCTAGACTGTTACCGACACAAGACTCGGTGTCGAAAAGCAACACGATGAAGTTGTTCTCTAGTTTTTTTTATTAGTCCATTTGACATTTTCTTTCAATTCCGTACCTTAGGTAGTCAATTATTTTCCACACATATCGCTTTACTTTAGGCGTGTGTTAGATATTACTGAAATTTAACTTATCCAAATGTTCAGACTCACAAGCCTTTGATTTCATATTAATTATACAGGGTGAGTTTTTTTTTTTTTTTGGGATCTCGGAAACCATAAGACATACGGATTCGGTTAAATAAGGAAAGAGTTGTCGTTTTAAGAGCTTATTTAAGATATGCTTTTGTTTTTTGAAAAAAATCTACAGTTAAATAGATATGAGCGAAAAACAGATTTAGTGATTTTTCATTTAACTGTTGTAGAATCGTTATTAGAAATACAACAAAATGACACGAATAAAAGTTTTAGACGTTTTAATGCTTAACATGATGAACGTACTAATTTATTTTTAGATCTTACAATTTTTCAGTTATAATACAAACTTTAATTTTTTTAAATGGTAGTCATGGTTGGCTTTGACATTTTTAAAAAGGACAAATCTTTCTCTTTATAACGACAACGCTTGCTAAATGTACTTTAATAAATAAACGACCAGCAGTAATTTTCGTATTATTGAGAGGTAAGTAAACAGAGTTGGCCATGGAAAACGATATCTAGTGAGATAGGTACCTTTCATTTACGACGAAAATTGGACAGGCAAATGTTATCTTCATTTTCTACCAAATGAATTTCAAGATATGTAGGATGGGTTAGATTCGGAAACACGACGTAATCTACAAAAATGTTTCCCATGGCAAAATCTGTTTTTACTACTCTTAATAATACAAACAGTTCTGTATCATGTTTATTTGTCAAAGTAAGTACAATGAACCTTATATCAATGTAAAAATTACTAAATCTGTTTTTCGCTCATATCTAGTTAACTGTGGATTTTTTAAAAAAAACCAAAAGTATATCTTGAATAAGCTCTGAAAACTATAACTCTTTCCTCATTTAACCGAATCGCTATGTCTTACGGTTTCCGAGATCTTAATGCTTAAAATGAAAAAAAAACTCACCCTGTATATAAACGTTTCATTTAAGATATTTAGGATCGATTGCTCAGTAATAGCATTTTAGATAACTCTCAAATTTGTCTAATCCTTTAGAAACGTTAAGAGAAAACAATTGCTTAACCAGATTTTTAAACCCATTTGATTCAGTATACAGTGCCTCCATTAAGACAGTGTGGTCATACAATGGTGTTACTTTCTGTTGGTAGTTGAAATACCAACTACATTGGATTGGTTAAACTGATCAGTGATAAATTAAAATAAGAACCCTAAGGCGAGTAATATTTTCCATGCACAGCTCAGTACTTAGCGAAAGAGTATTTGAACACAAGTAAGACATGAGCATATTTATGGTTAAAGCATAGTTAATATCTCATTCATTAATAATAGAGGAAAATACGAAAGTTGACGCTGGTTCAAATGTGGGTGCTATGGTTGCTGTGGTTAGAATTTAAAAAAAATGTTGGTATCTTGCAAGATACCATATAGCACACGACGTTCTATGGACGTACGCTTTAAGTCCATTATATGTGCTAATATCCATGGACCTAAAATGGACATCCATAAAAAGTTTTTCCAGAAAAGTTTGGGTTGGTGATAATAAACGTTCCATGGATGTCCTTTAGTGAACATAACTCTAGAAAATTGCTTTTAACACGTACTGAGCATTTGTTGATCTAAAAGTTTAAACAAATGATCGGGCCGTTATGAACAGCTTAAAATTCGCATTTTTTAAATTAAGAACATGCTAATTATACATACTCAAAAGGACAAACGGAAGCTCATGAACTCTTTACATTAATTAGCTTTATGTTAATTACACGTTTTCGGTCACAAAGGCTGCTGGTGGTTGCCTCATTCTTGCAGGCACGCACAGCCAACTGATAACGGGCAAAACAACTCGCTTTGGAACTTGTGCTATCCTTACTTTTACTTATTATGTGGAATTAAAATGGCCTATAAACAATTAATGCCGCTGAAACCAAAAACATATTAATTGTCCTTCATCTTCTCCAGGATAAGAACCCCCGGTGGTCGTAGGCGGACTAATTAAGTACGGCATCTCCTTGTCTCCATGGCATCGCGGAAAGTTCTCAGTTTTCTATGTAACGAAGCCCAAACCAATCGTTACTATACAGGGTAGTTCTCAGAAATTCCGGGTGCTTCGTTACACAGTTGAAACCCGATTCGGGGAAATAATCAACGTTAAAGAATTCAAAAGACATAAGCGTCTCTATTATTTGCGATTTATGCGAATTATCAGTGGAAGGAACGGAATCGCGTATATTTTCGTACTTGAAGTGAAGGAAAAATCAATTGAATTCTTTCTGATTATTAACCGGCCCGGCCGGTCCGTGTGGGCCAATTCAGTTAAAGTAGAATTGTGGTGCTAAGGGTCCCTGGTTCGAATCCGGGTTCGGACATGGATATTTGTAAATGTATAGTGGGTTGGGTTGGTAGAGCAGCCATGGCTGAAGCCCCGCCCACTCAAAAATAAAGGCAAAAAAATTAACCACAATTTTATTTGAGCTCGTCTTGGAAGTAAAGTTCGGAAGGTAGGTGCCTACGGATCAACCATGAAGAGACGAAGAAGTCCAAGGTTCTTTCTCAACGGTTGTGACTCCCGTTACAATCTTCTGCGCGGTGAATATTTCGCCCGCTTCCGTGGGCGAATATTCCGGTGGCGAGTTTTCCGGAGCGGATTTACCGCACACGTACTATGTACTGCATTTCGTGATTTCCCATTGCATGAAAGTTGCCAATTCACCCAATTCAAAAATCGACCGATAGGATTGGCGAATTGACTAAGTTTGCCTCTTCAGCCTAAAGGACGTTAGTACGGTGCCTAAACAAAACTACATTTATGTACGAATGCTTGATAATGCGGTGATTACAGTCGCAATTAGTGGCCATAATTTGCAATATTATGGTCTAGTCCATAATGATAAAGTAAAACGACCGCCTGTCAATCTGACAGTCGTATTTAGGTGTCAATCCAAGGTAAATTCAAGTATTTTAGAAACACTTGACATCTGTTGTCAATGATATATAGATTTTATCGTTTATTGAATTCCATGAAATTTTCATTTTTAAGTGTTGTTGCAGTCGTACATAAAGCTTTGTATATATCGCGTCCATAAATTTAATAGGCTTTATGGGAACTCGCCTTGTTTATTTGTGCCTCTCTCGCAAGCTCGCTCGGCTAAATAAACGGCTCGTCCATAAAGACCCAGTTTATGTACTTGATATATAAATAGCTATTTTAGATCCGAGCCTTTTGTAATTATAGACTAATGTATATGGCATTGAGGCACCTTCCACGACATGAGCGGATGTAAGACATGCTTAAAAGTGAGCTCAACAACGTATGAAAATATGCCATAGACCGGGAAGCTAACACTCGGTGTAGGTATTCCGGTTCATGCCACTTTGCGTATAGATATTTTGTTTGTATTATATTTTTATGATGATAATAAATTGTATCTTAATACGTGACTGAAATTGGGCATTTGATCTGAAGTCATAAGCGTGGAATTTCAAGTGTAACGGGTAATATTCTTCAGCTTGTGAATAGCTCCTTCGTATGCATATGTGGGGTCTCTGCCAAAAAATTCAAAAACCGTATAGTCACCACGAAACACCTGCAATGCAAAGAATCGTAAAATCTTATACAAAACCATATTATACAAGGGGCGTTAAAACGTTGAATTATTTGACGTTTGATGAGCGTTTTTTTGCATTGTACGTACGCGAACCCATCGTAAAATTCCACGAAAATAATTTAAAGAAACCGAACGCGATGGAAAGACCTTTATTTAGTTTAATTAACTTGTATTGAATATGAATCTCGTTTACAAAACTAGCAGATGTATCGATGATCCTTTCTATATTGGTACAATTAGGTATTGACCTCCCGTAGGGTTATTAGTAGGTGCAAGGAGAGTACATCTGCGCCAGGAAGCACTACGATGTATTTGTAGTGCGCCAGGTGAGTAATCGTTTTTCGATTAATAAGTGTGGTTAATTAGATTTGGCCATTAAAATCAGTTCACCTGAGCTGTTTTTTTATACGTCGCGTCGGCGGGATATTATTACAACCGGACTGCTCGCGCGCACCCACAACAATAATATGAATAATTTAACAAATTTTATTTCCAAATCAAGTTTTAATCGTGTTAACAGCAAATATCGTATATCAACTGTTTAATTCCTACAATAAATTCGTATTATAAAACAATAGTGAACGTTAGAACTTGCTTCTAAATGGGCTTGTCACAGTTGAAACTGTATCCAGTTTATGCAAAGCACACACAATAATGGTAGCTTGATTTATATAACTCTGGTTTTTTGACGATACGGATATAAGCGAGCGGCCATTGGAAAGTAGCAAAAAGTGCCCCCACATTGTAAGGGACGCACTCCCACTTTACCAGTAAAATAAAATTAAATTTGCAATCGTTAGGAAAGATGCGTATTCAAAAAGAAGTTAATTGTATCAATAATTAAACTTTCGCCCGTTCGCAAGGATCAATTTCACAAGTTCCCATTAACTCGATTCCTGCATGTTACCTTTATACTTCAAAATTAATTCTCGTTCGGAGTCGCTTTATTTCATATCAACCGTTCGGCAGACCAGTATTTTTGTAAAACAATTCCATATATGTAAAGGAACAGCCGGTAGCTCATCTATGGTAACAAAATAAAAAATGCGGAATTAATTGTCGCTTGAAATATTCAAAATATTTTTATACAAGTGTTCAGTTCGATTCTTTCCTGAATGAAAAATTAGCTGTATATTTGCATTATCTGGATATAAATAAATGAATTAGAATGTTATAGGATCCGTTTCGTAATCAAGATGAACAATTTATTCGTGAAATTATTAGAATATTGTAAATTTTTGTATTATTATAGTAGGTTAATCCTGTGGCATTCATTGCAGCGCAATCTTTAATTACGAATCATTATGTTTCTGGTTTCCTGTATTTCGCATAGCCTCGTTACAAGATGCTTTTGTTTGGCAGAGGAACGGATCCATTAACGAACAGTTTTGGGATGCGATCACAAAAATCTTGTAAAATGTTAAGATCGATTTCTGCAATTTTGGTCCTTATGAGTTACTTGCAACACCAGTCCAGCAATTATATTCTTCTTAAAGGGCACAACCCAAGCTTTTGTCCTATGTTTAAAGTAGGTAACCAACAAAGATCCGGAACTAATTTGACCTTGCGTTCTGCGCATGCGCCAATTGGAAGGTAGTTCGTTCTGGGTAAAATGATCTTCGGAATCTTCATCGCACTTACCAAGATGGTATAGTCGTATAGGTACACAAAAATATTCAAATATCAAAATTATAAGTTACGTCACACCAGAGCTGTCACTTTTAATAAGATTTAAATCTTTTTTATGATTTAAATACTTTTTTCGATTTAAATCATTTGATCTTAAATCATTTTGCGGAAAATGATTTTTGATTTAAGATTTAAATCTTCATGAAAACTATCTTTGATTTTGAACTTATAAATATGATTTAAATCTTTTAAAAATATTTAAATACTTTCGAAAAGATTTAAATCGTTTTCGAGTGATTTAAATCTTTTAGAGACGATTTAATTAATACATACTAACAAATTCTCTTGATTTATTTCAACCTGACTAAGCTAATTAACCCGGGTTTTATTTCGGTAGACGTTTATATGTATTTATTACAAAATCGAGTATACTGAGATTGATGATGTCTTGGTTTTTTAAAATTTCTTTTGCAAAAAAATAGCTACATATTTTAATTTAATAAATAATAACAATAAAATACGGTAGAAATGGTAGGTATATTGATGAATGATGTTGACGGTTTCGAGCAAGATCATCAGACCAATCAGTTTTATTGAATTTAAATCCTTTACAAACCTTTTGTCACAAAACGATTAAATCATCGGAAAAGATTTAAATCATTACATCATTACATGATTCTTTATACGTGATTTAAATTAACAAAATTAGATTAAAACCTTTTTGAATGAATTAAATACATTGAAAGTATCTTAAATACTTTCTAAAAAGATTTAAATCTCAAAATGATTTATTATCTAAATGCTTTCTTATTGACAAAAGTATCTTTGATTTAAATCATTTGTTAAAATGAAATGCATCTTTGATCTTTGATTTAAATCGTTTTTTAAACGATTTGTGACAGCTCTGCGTCACACCCCCAATCAAGAATGATATATTGAATTGATTACTGAATGTTAACACATAAGTCTCCACAAATAAATTGATGTTCCGAACACAAATACGTATACATAATATATGGTCAAATACAAGTAAACCATAAGAAAGGCAACGCTTACCTTCATTTAAAAGGAGATGCAATCCAGAGAAATGAGCTCAGTTTCCGGATTTCCTTAAAATCTGCAAAAAAAGAAAACTCCCAAGCCGCAGAGCTCGGAATGTAAAGAAAAGAACAACTCCTGAAGGGCATCGCCTTACTCGTAGTAAACTTTTATAAGATACGGTTACTTAGCCAACGCTTCGGAAGGAAGTGGCCGTCTACAACAACATACGTGAGAAAACTCGATCATAACTTTACAGAGGTAGCAAGGTAATAAATACAAAGGTAACAAGTTAATTAAAAGTGAGAGCATATAACCCTGAAGGGGCAAAAATTTATTATTCTCCTACCGAGGAGAGTTTGGTGTCAAATTGTGCGCGCTTAATTAACGAATCGATTGCCAGATGTTCGGGAATTTTAGCACGCACAGGAGTCGACTAATTAATTAAAAATCGAATTGACTGGTTTCGATTTCGTATTGAATGCGCTACGGTTTGGATTTTCCCTGTTCCACTTCTACCAAGTTGGGTTTTCTTTATAAGGAAAACGCTCAATTTTGGAAGGATCTGTCGAACTATTCGCGTTCTACTTGCCGTAAGTAAGTCCGTAACATCTTTTGCCATTTTGCGTACCGTAATTTAGATCTATCATCTTTTTGGGTTCTACGGGTCGGAAGTAAGTTTGATCTTTTGCCTGTTTTATTGACCTTTGTCCGACCGCGATATTAATTTCCGAAGGTAAACCGTTTTTTTGATTACATAGGGGGGAATTGTGTTTATTCGTCGTCCCGAATTTGCCCGCTATAAAAACCGCCACCTTTAACTCTTCGCTTCCGCTAGTGAATTTGCCGGTAGGCCATATTTTGTTTTAGAGTTCCAGACAGTATACAGGGTGTTACACGACCGTTCGAAAAAAAAAAATCGGGTTGTAGAGGGCATCAAAACAAGCACTTTTTCCAAATAAACCGAGGGTCCAACGTGTTTCGTTTGGGAGCCACCCCCCAAAGAGTGTTGAAATCTGCATTTCTTCTTTAATTTTTTTCTCAGCAACCATAAGAGTTACAAAGTCGGGTGGCATGTCTTTGAATAGGTTTTTGGGTATGCTCTTTCCGATTTTGCAATTTTTTTTTCAAAATTCCTACCCCTAAAGGGCGCACCCCTAAACTAGGGTGCAAAAAAAAATTCTGATTTCGACGAAATTTGGTATCTGGGGTTTTTTTAACATGAAAATCACGAATCTGAAATTAGTTTTTGAAAATTCGAAAAAAAAAGTTCCACTGCAATTCTTGGCGGGACAACGAAAATAGAGATAATTCCACGAAATTTGTTGTGTACATACTAAACGAGTTAAGGAACAAAACTGTCGAACAGTTTTTTAAAATAACTTTTCAAACAAAAGTTATACTCATTTGAATGTTGGTCCTTCGGGTCGCGAAGTGTCCCAAGCCTACTAGTAAGCCATAATTTCGCATGTGTTGGTTGACAATGTCGCAAAAACAAAAGATTAACGGTTTGAGTCGATATTTTGTTATTTGGAATTAATTCGGTCATTAAATGATATATATACCGCCGCCATTTGCTGAACTTGACTGCCGAGTTTTGGAATTAACATCTTCGATTGAGACTACTTCCGAGGCTACCGAAACCGCCCCGTCCATCCGTGATTACCGGCGACATTGTCCCGCGCGAGATTATCTTCTGGTGGCGCTCGAGTCCGTCCGTCCGTGCCCTATACCGCCGTTTCGCCATTTTCTACCGCCGACTACCGCTTAATAAATTACCATACTACATTGATATACTTAATTAAAATAGACCCAAATAATAATTCCACTAATTGGTCTTTAATTCCTCCAGCTCCCGACTATGCGTGAGCAGCCCAAGTTCGTCGTAAATTTTTTTGCGATGCTTTGCGTATTCCGTTGCATGCCGTTTATACTTTAAAAAAGTAACATCACTACCAGCGATATCCATATCCTAGCAAAAAATAGGGGTGAAAATCAGTTTATATTAGCGGTTTTTTAAAGAACTTTCCGAGGCTGAAACTTCCGGGGGCAAGTCTTCCGGGGGTGAATTTCCCTGGCGGCGAGTTTTCTTGGAATTTATGAATTTACCGGGGCGTTTAGGATCGTAATCGCTGCAGCTCGCGTTGTCCTCATTAATCCATTCCATATACCGACTAATTATAGGTAAAAAACAATACGAAGAACTCTGAGGAATTCTAGGCACAATGTAGCTCCGAAATCAATTGGATATAAGGGAAATTTCCGGATTCTTAATGTTTTCAATACTTAAAACTGTGAGCTATTCGAGATTAGTAAATTCTTAAGGAACTCTAAAGCAAACTAGAATAATCTTGGGAACTCAGGTCCTAAACACTAAAAGTGCCGTAAAGACTGTACAAGGCTCTGGAACTTCTTTAAAAACCTTTAGGCAACTTTTATAGACACCTAGAGTCCTTTATCAACACGTCTTAAGGACCTCTACATATACATGTCATCAATGACCTTCCAGTTCGTAAATGATTCTAAGTGCTGGTCAAGGTTCAGGCATTAAATACTCTCGAATATTATTGGCTTTGAAAGACTGTTAAAGACCTCAAACACTTTGCACAGCATGTTAGGGATTCAAAAGATTAAAACAGAAAAATCATTTGGTGCCTCAAGAAGGCTTAAATATACTTAAAGATGAACAAGCTTCTTAAAAGTTTCATAAATTTTTTATTTATTTATTTTATTTTATTTTATTTTCATAAATCTTGCTAATGTGCAAAGCACTTACAGTCGTCAAAAACATAGAAACATAAATTTACAAATAGTGCATATAAACAATACCACAAGACGACACATGTATTAACACACAGGTCTAAATAAAGACCTTTATATGGGATCTCTGCTCTTAAAGGCTGGGGAAGACTCCAAAAGGTTCAACCCGAAGTCTAAAAGCTTTAGAGGAGAGAAAGTGTCTGAAAGTTCTTGAATAACTTTAAGGGTTCTTAAAGATTCTTAAAGGCTGACAAACGCACGTCTTTTTGAAAGCGAATAGAGACCCTTGGAGACTTGCCATGCTTTTAAGGACCTTATTATTATGGTGGGTTTATACAATCATTACATTGGTTCACTAAGCTGATGGTTTCGTTGATTAGCAACGCGCAATTAACCTACAACAATGTTAAAACCTCTTGAAAGACGCGCGTTTTCATCGCATAAATTGGAGTCGAGATTAATTAAACGCGCTGGGTTATTTTTCGCTACAAAAAAATTTCAGCTGTGTTCCCGTTGATGAACAAAAGGAGATTGAACTTGATTGTGGAAATACGTAATGCCAAAATTAGTAAAAGGACCAGCAGTTAGAAAACATTAACCGAAAGTGAAAACACGTCTGGTTTTAACAAACAATTTTTTTTCTTTTCTGTGAATAAAAATAGTGTTCACACCTGGGTTCACATTCAAGTCCAAAGCCCGTCAATGACAAACGTTCTCGGTCCTTACATGTTTGCAATTCAGGATTAACTGTTCTCAAAAATTCCCGGTATTTGCGGGATCCCGCAAAATTTTAAATAAATTGGCAAATAAGCAATTTTGTGCGGCTAACTTCTGTATTAAAATAAATCGCTAATTATTACAATCAGTATTCAACAAAAAAGTACCTTTAGCCTAACTTAGAACTCAAAAAAATCACCTGCAAAGCACAAAAAGGTGAACTTCTAAAGTGCCTCAAAAATCATAGTACATTTTTAAGAAGAAAAAAGTTTAACAATTATTTTAAAAATAATTTCTTCGTTATGCGTTTTATTAACAAAGCAAACAGAGTCGTCCCCTTGGTCGACAAATTCCTCAGTCCCGCAAATCCCGCGGGATTCCACTCCATTTATGTGCGGGATTAATCCCGCAACAATGCTGCGGGATCCCGGCATTTCGGGATCCCGCGATCCCGGTATTGCATTCCCTAACCCCCACAAAAAGAAATCGCACGCATTCAGGCCAGGAGAACGCGGAGGCCAGGGAACATCCCCAAACCTGGAAATCAAGTGTCCAGGAAACAAATCCTTCAGGAGCTTCATTGACCTTCTTGCGGTATGTGCTGGAGCCCCATCTTAAATGGCAAACCGCAACGAAGAGAAAGGGCCCCCCACCACTTCTCTGCCACCCTCAGGAGCCGTGTACAGTCTCATAAAAAATGGATATAGTCCCGGGAGTCACCCTGTATAATTCCAAGTAAGTTTTATGTAAAATATGTTTCCACGCAGTGAAGATTTCTATTATTTCACGTTAGTGATGTACTGTAGACGCGATTGTGGAACATTTACGAAATTTGCGCTCAAAGTTTCTCTACCACAAATTATTCACACGCTACACGGGGGGGTGCATATATTGAAACTTCCTAGGAGCGATTTGTCCGGTTTCGAATTATTCCGGTTAGAAATTATAGAAGGTGGCGAACACCATTGTATTAACAAATCCGTTGAAAACGAGGATTAAGGGTGTAAAATTAGTTTACCATTGCGAAGCCTTTTATTAATGTTTGGTGATTTTCCATTGAGTCAATACTTACACACTAAACGGTAAATAAAGTAATTCGTCCAAGGACATTTGCACGTGTCAATATGGGTCGAGACGCAACGCAAAATATAAAATAAATAATTTGCCCACTTGAAAACTATCGTGAGAATTTCGTATGTAAATTTATCTTCGCAGATTCTAAACTGCGCACTTATTTTACTTTACATATAGAAAATTGATCTAAAAGATTGGTATTTGTTGTCCTAACCTATTTTAAAACACGAGCATGTATGTAATACGATCTATTCGAAGAAGATTTGAATGGCTTTAGAGGCCGGTTCAAGTGTCCGGGTCTTCTCTCCATCGACTTTTGCATTATAAAATTGTGTGGCAATTACGATGACGTCAAAACGCTTAGAAATTGGGTAGTTGCGGCACAATGGCAATTTTTATAAGACGCAACTTGCGTTATTAATGAAAATCATTTAAAACATCCCCCAAATTTGTATTCAGACAATCCTCAATCCGTAGATTTCTTTGTAGTTCTGAATTCTCGTGTCTGCTAGTAACCTCTAGGTTTACTTTCCTAAGGGACACCGTAAACAAACGTTGCATAATCGAAACAAAATATCGATTGAAGCTTAAATTTGTACCTGCACCAAAACATTTAGAGTTATGTGACAGACTGCGACAGATGTTCTGCAATACACAATACCTTCTGTCCCTTCAAGCAGAGCTTGTGTGCATAAACCGAGCTTTTTGAGCTACGACTCATTTTAATAAGTACTGGTATTTAGAAATGGTTCCTAATCTTTCAAATATTTATTGAGGATATCTGAGTGTTCGTACGAAGTGATAGTTGATAAAGTTTCTAAAGGTCTGTAGGTACCATCGCGTTAAGTAAATAACTTTGGTAACGAAAATGAATAAAGCTTTTAAGTTTGTCACGTTTCCATCTTGTTATCACATGACATACACTTCTTCATACATAGATAGCGTCAACGACTTTTCGAACGCCTTTATTTGTATATTCGGGCACGTTAAATAATTACGTCTGCATTTTTAATTCAACACAATCGTCACTATGAGCTGAGCGGGTGTCATTCGTCAAAAGCTGCATTTATCAAAGGTCATTGAAAATAAAGCTCGGCGGTCGTACGCTCAAAATCCCACCTGCCTGGCCTTTCAAAAATGTAGGCACCATCCCTTGCAACCCCATACATATGAGGGTATGTGACGCCAAAAGCATCTCTACGTCCTTAGTGCAAAAGGTAGGTACGCAAGTGCGTCGGCACGCGTCCCGAAATGACCGTTACAGGATGAAGTGGAGCCGCAGTTGCTTTTGGTACAATTGCACATCTGCACGTGCCTATATCTGCATAACGAACGTCAATTGATTCCCTATCCCTTTCGCGATTTAATTCCTCCTAAGTGGAAAGTATTTCGGAATTTCCGATACAAAAAAAAAATATGTCAAATGAAATAATTTACGAGTCGGCTGTTTGCGCAGCGAATTTCTTACTGAATGAATGGAAGTCTTTAGGGTGAATGATCCATTCGCAATCGCAACGAAAAATTTCAACCTTATACTCACCTTATTTAAGAGAGAATTAATATTAAAGTGCCCCGCAGTCCAAAGTTACCGCTTTCTTGGTTTCTATTCTTTAAAATCGGCCTTTGTTGATTTTTGAATAGTGCAGGTTGCGCTTTGTGCCCAACCTGAGCCTATTGCATTCGGATTTTTGTTTTGTTGCTTTACGAAGACATGTGTCTTGTGCCTTTCAACAAATAAAAATCAAGAATTTTATAACGTTATTTCATTCAGCTTTTATAAGGTCTTTGATTCTGAAAGGGATTCTGCAATATGGATTCCCGAGCGTACTGCAAATTAAAAACGCATAGTAATTTTTCAAGATTTAATTGCCAATTGTTAAAGTACTTGTCTATTCTAGTAATTTGTAAGTAATAAATCAATTTTACTGACGTTAAGTACCTCGTACAGGAGATGGTGTAAACAAATTTGAAAAAAACGCCAGAACGTGCGGTTCGCGTGTTAAAGTTCATCAAATTTGCAATAATTAGTCTTCTGCTCGACTATTTGGCAATGCATTCTTAGTCAACGTTGTCGTTAATTGATGTTGCATCTCCTTATACCTACAAATTTATTATTGACGAAGTGGGACAGCACATTACTAATAAATCATCGTGCATAATTAGTCATTCGGCATACAGGTGAAATATTTTTTAGGTATCCTTATAATTAGTTGGATAAATGACTATTTAGTACTTATAACAATATCACTCAACCAATTTACAATATTGTTGCTACAGATTGTTTGCTTTGCTATCGATAGTATAGTACAATTGCTGCACTGGACGCAAATCAAGAGTGGTGGTACACTAACAAATTAAGAATTGTGCAAGGACTCGATGTAACTGCAAAAGATGCAATTGCTATACCGTACCGAGGCGGGTGACGCAGTGGTTGCGTATACAGTGCGTTCGAGATAAGAGGGTCACCTCAATATCTCTTTTATTTGCCGAGACACAAAAAATTTCTCAAATATAATTTTACATAAATGACATCTATCCGATCGCACATTTAAGCGTCCGGCATCACTTCCGGTTTAACCGCAAATCGATGCAACGTTTGTTTTTCAAAGGCAATGTCTATTTTTTTACGATAATTGAAAAGATCAACCAATTTTCTGTACGACAGCATAAAATATGCTATGGTTGGTATACAAAAAAGTAGAGAAATTCGTTCTACAATATTTAGAAAATTTATGAAATCTAGCATGCCGTGTACTGTCAGGATGCGCGGTACTTATTGCATTACAAAGTGAGATCGTATTGCGAAAAAGTAAATCTTCAAAACGAAACGTTGAACATGTTATTGTAGCCATTTTCTGTGAGAAATTACGTTCCTTGTGTCCCGAAGAAGAGAGAAGTTAAAGAAAAATACGCTAAGAGTATGAGTGCGTTTGTTCTCTGTTGCAAATTGTTGTTTTGCCAGGAATTTTAGGATTTGTAACAGAAAACTGTAAGTAGTTTAAGACTTCAATAATTTGTTTTATTGTTAACGAGCGCTGGTGCGGGGTGTCCAAAACGGGCTTTGTTATAGTCCGCTTTGATTGGTAGAATTTTTTTATTAATTTGATTTATGTGTTTAGAATAAATTTTTGTCTGCCATTCATGTAAATCGTGTGTTTATTCGAACCCTTTAACGATCCAGATACATGTCTAATGCTTAATCATGATTAATTTTGTTGATCCGTACCCAAAGTTTATTTCAAACGTTTTCAAAATTTGTTTACGTAATTCTTTTTGGAAGTTACTATGACTATTATTATTTTTATTAAGGTGTATATGTGTATGTGTGTAAATGTGTATATATATATATATATATTAAAAAAAAAATTAAGGTGTTTGATAGCCTACAGATAAGTTTCGAGATGTATGCCGTAACGAGCATAGGAAACATTGTTAGTCGCCCACTTGTGTAATGAAATACAGAGCAAGAAAAGGATGAAGGTCACAATGAAAAAAAAAGTTGCAATGTTCTTTCACTGAATCCTATTACCCAAACATCACCACTAGTAAGTAATGAACAGAATGGTCCATCGACAATCTAAACCAAACCTCGCAGCAATCGCTATAAAATTACAAAGTAGCTATGAAAGTAGTTTAGAAGCTTATATAATCGATTCCAGTTTATGTAGTTGCTTCTTCCTATCACCTATTAACACCATAATTGTTGTAGGTGATATAAATATTGGAAAATAGAGTCATAACTCTGATTTATTTGCGTTTCGGATAGTAAATTAGCCAATGTTTTAAGTGTTAAGTCATGTAATTTATTAATCGTCGTCGTACGGTGAATAGAATTGCTCATTATTTTGTAAGTCATAAAATGTTAACGACACGAAAAGAATTAAATCGCGTAGGAGTCTGTACTAGTTTACAATCGTGAAGACCAACATACCAAAGCTTATTATTTTCTTTTGTGTCCGTTCGATATTGGCGACTATACAGGTGGAATGTACTCAATGTCAAATTCCACGCTACTATATCTCATGGCGGATATAAATTATTCAGTAAGTACTCTCTTCGCTAACGTTTATTATTTATAGTACAAGGGCACATTAATTAAAATTGAGTTTCTAAGGATGTAAGGGGTTACAAATGCAAATCGAGCAAAGGTTACTTCCTGGTCAACACTAATTGGAAGCAGATTGGTTACAAACTCATATAAGAGTAATAAAAAACAGTCCATTTGGTTTTTTCGACTAAAAAATGCTATATAATTTATAAAAATTAATGGTAGGTGTAGGTATTCTAATTATGCATTCCTGCAATAGTTGTCCGATAACATTTAATCCGACGAATTTAATTAGTAAATGACGGATTATAGAAGGTAGCGATCTTTTAATTCTATAAATTAATAGATCGATTTCATTGCATGTACGCTCATTTAAATTTATTGCTGAAATTCAATTATAAAATCGAAGCGTTTCATTTTAAATAATGGTGTACGAATATTACCGGAGGCTTATCTGCTTATACGAGTATTTCTACATTTCTTCCGAGGTATAAACTGTAACGAAATATTAATATTTCTTCTAAATGACACGCTACCTTAATATATGGTGCTGTTTTAGTATTTGGCAAATAGGATAAGGATTTTATTGCTTAATATCCATGGAGATTTAAAAGGCTAAGAACAGTTACACTTCGTTTGAAAATCAAGTAGGTATGCATGTTAACAAAAATAATTTGATTCGTCCGGGAAGAATTCCTCGCATCTGTATTAAACAGTAATAATTCGCTCCATTATAGCAATATTTAATCTTTAATCTTTTTAGGATCAAGTTCACAATTTTCTGTTTTAATTGACACACAACTTCCTTTGTATAAATACACTTGTTTCCATGTTTTTAACACTGGTTTTTCATCTACCCTGAACTCTCAAAACACAGGCAAAGTCAAAAACGAACAAATATTTAGAAAAATGACTGTGGTATGAAAAGTAGGTGCAAGGAATGGGCAATTCACTACATTGCACGTCAAAAATGTGAGTGATAGAGATGAGTTTTGGGTTCCTCCGCGTAGGCCCTTGGGGTCGTGCCGCTTCTCCAAAATCTGGACAATGTCAAGCTGCATTTTTGTCCAGTGTTTGGGGGGAATGGCATCTCTCAGGCACATTAAATGGTAGCGTTAGTGGATTTCTTCTTCGCGGCACCCATTTTCTTTCTTCTTTTAACTGGAAAAGTAATCTTTGGTAATTGTCAGGGTTTGTTCGAGTTTTTATGCGCTAGATCGAATAGGCGACGGAGGTGATGCTAAATAAAAAAATGAATCTTGGTCCTACAACACCCAGCCAGCGGAATTTTCGGGAATTTACCCAGATAAGACTATAAGTCAACTTTTATATTGTACATTCCAGTGTTTGCCCGAGCTTACACCCTATTTATCTTTTTTAATTTACACGCTTAGATTTTGATGTGAAGTTGATACGGCAGTCCAACACCAACTAAGCCTTAAAAGTGAATCATGGGAAGAAAGTGCTGTTAAATTTATAAACACTAAATCAAAACAAACTTATAGACTAGTAAATTCGTAAAAAATGGCATTTTGGGAAAAACGCTCATAAAAGTCAAGAGATTCACTTCCCTACAAATGAGGGCTTTACGTTTTTGAGTTTCTGTGATCCTAATACAAAAATGTTTAAAGAGAAAAATTTGAGATTTGAGATTTGGCACACAATATTCCAAGAATTAGTGCCATAATTTCACCCATTTTTTCCTTTGGCAGTTTACGACAACGTATCCCTTTATTTTTACAGACCTTTTACCACCATCGAGTGTAGTATAATTTTTATTCGATTGATGTATTGTTCCATCGTTCCTAAAATCTAAGATTTCACCACATTATAATTGTATCGTTAAAAAATATATTATAGCTCGGCCTGAAGATGACCTAATATAGGTTGAAATCGATAGCCGCATTAGTAAATATAAAAAACGTGTCTAAAAAAGATTTTTTCTTTAATTCAAATCCTAATAGTTTTTATTTTTGTGCGAGGCATATGTTTATACCAGCTTTTGAAATTTCTTAAGAAACTGTAAAAGGACTCCTGGAATTTCCAATCTTCACCCATATAATTTTTGGAATTTGTGTTATAATTTCACTTATTTTTCCGTCTCTGAAGTATCTCTTTTGTAATTTATCGACAAACCTGTTTATTTTTTACAGACAGATTTTTACATCAATTTTACAATTGATGGTGTGTAATAATGATTCCTGTGCCAGCTCACGTTTCCAGTTTTTGAAATCCTGTAAGAGATTGTAACAGAGCTCCTGGAATTTTCGATCTTCACTTCATCCATATAAAATTCCCCCAATTGCACCGATTTTCCCGTTCTTGAAATATTTAAAAAAAAAATTATATATATAACGATAGCGTATCCTGTTCATTTTTTAATTGTGAATCATATCTAGAACAGAATCATAGTTTTTTTGTTATGATATACACAGATGGTTAGGCCATTATATTATGTTATTAATCATTTATTTATGTATTCATGAGAGAGGAGATTCTAGTGTGTCTTGCTCTGTATGATTNCTCTGTCATTTTGTCTTCCAAGAGCATTAGAATAGGATTTAGACGCTGTTCAGAAGTAGGATAGTACAGAAGAAATATGTACAAGATGAGATAAATCTCTATTTACTCTATCACACGCCATCCACATCGTTGGCGTTTCAAACGAATGATATATTTGAGTGTCATCGGCGTAGTAGATGATGATTGACAGTGGACCAAGTTTTACTGGAATTACCGACGTGTAGATTGTAAAAAGTAACGGTCCCAAAACAGATCCTTGCGGAACGCCACAATTTACCAAACTCCAAGCTGAGATTGAGCCATTACAAAGGACTCTTTGAAGCCTGTTAGTCAGGTAGCTGCGGATCAAACTGATCGCGTAACAGTTAAATCCAATATAGTGTAACATTGCCAGCAACATATTGTGGTTGACCCTAATAGTAGACAATGTCGGAGCAGACTCATCCCATTTTGATTTTTTTTAATGCAATATATCTGTACGGTTTGTTTTATCTAAATTGAACCGAAGATGTATTTGATGTGTTCTTGTACTAAATAGATTTATCGCGTTTTCCATTTGTGTTTATTGTGTTAGTTGTATCTCGTTTTGATTAATATTTTAAACCGCATATAATGACTGAATGGAAATGTAGTAAAAGTAAACCTGATCATTAGTCTTAAGTCACTTTCAAAAGAGAGGAGAGAATACTTACCAAAAAGGGGGAGCAAGGCAGACTAAGGGATCCTTGTTGTGGTCTGCTAGGGAAAGAACATAAACCATAACTGACGTGACAATCGAGGGTGATATAATCAATGATCTCAAAATATTATAAATATGAGACTGTAATATGTATATGGATCTGCAATGTCAATATTGAATTTGAAAATTAATTTTTAGTAAAAAACGAGGATCAGCACATAGTCGGAGAAGTATTAACATCAAAACGGGCTTCAGCAGAGAATAACGGAGCTATAATTGTTAAATGAATATCAAGCAAACTACAGGTCGCAACGACCCTGTTGAGCTCAAGAAGTGCGCATTCAGCCAATCTGACAACAACACAAACAAACAAGAAGGGTACAAAAAAAATTACCTTTGAACTTTGGTTGTAACGGCTTTTTGAACTTTGAGCGCAAAATATTGCGGTAGACGGCCCGTGTGGGAACCGGCAGTTCAGTTAAAACTGCCTCTAAAAGAGCCCCTATTCAGATAGTCAATAAGTCAAGTAAACAGTAATGGCGTGTGGAGTTGCAGATCGTCTCGCTCGAAAAGAAACACAACTGTACGCAAGATCAAGTTAGAGAAGGGATAGAATTGGAAGTATAACGGATGGCCTCTAGCGGCGAAAATAAAGGACTAAGGTAATAACAAATATACTATAAAAATAACATGCATCTTAACTAAACGGGTTTACAAAAGAAATACATAGAAGGCGTAAGATTTTAAGTATAAGAGTATAAATCGAAAAGAACGTTACAAAGAGTAAGTGGAACGTCTGGACAAGACAGATCCACTGGTGGTATTGAAACTTTCTGTGAAAATACTCTCAAAGGGAGGTTGGAATTTTTGGTCGTGACCTATCTACTGGCCATTTATAACATAAATGTGAATATTTCGAATATGGAGTGTGGGAGGAACGTGCATACGAAAGGAAAATGCGATATTGAGAAGAATTTATAATTCTTGCTGATAAAGTTCACTTCAATGGAAAGCTTCGCATAGGGCATAGACCAAACTGACAGAATATACAAAATACTTTCTTATCATCACCTGACCTCACCATTACCTGATTGATTTTTATATCTATTTTGTTATGGTGCAAAGGGCCAAAAAATATTATGGTTGTAATTATGGAACAATTTTGTAATGCAAACTACTGCGTCCCTAAAGTAGAATTGGTTCCTTTATTATTTTTTTAAAAGTTTCTTCAAAGAAATTATTCTTAGCACGGCCTGTATATAATTATTTCGCCAGTACCTGTATATATTCCCACCTGTTATATGTGGCGCATGAACGCCAAAGAAAGAATGAAGCTTGCATATGCGCATTCGTCGAAGAAGAATACAAAATGTCGTACAATCATCAATAATAATACCGTGTCCGTTAAGAAGTAGCACGCCATTTTCGTCAAACTAATTAGTACAACGCTGTGAAAGCTTTCGTCGACAGCATCGTCTTCACCAAAGCAGAATCGTCTTCGTTGTTTAACGAATCAGTACTCCTAAAAGTCCTTTCACACGTATTCCCTTCGAAATTATTTCAATTTCTAGGACATGTGCCGTATCGATCACCAAATCAAGATTTAGAATCAATTTATTTTATTTGTATCTTTAATCAATAAACACGTTAATCAAAAGTGTCGAAATTCTTTTAACATTTTTCTTATTTAAGAGTATAGGAAGCATTCCAGCATATACAGTCCATTGTAAATATCTAAGCACTTTTTACTAACACAACACAAACGTTAAAGGAAAAATTCATATACAATTACTGTATGCTCATAATTATTGTATTTTGCCTAGACTAACCCAAAGAGAAGAATGTTACGACCAATGTCGGTGGACGATGTGCCCAGTACGCGTCGGTGGAGGTTGTGATCAGTGAATGTTGTCTCCTGCTCCCTAAAGTTGCGATAAATGTGAGGGAGATATTTGTTAAGCGATACAATGGTGAAGGTACACTTCGTTATTCTAATGTTTTTCATTAAAATATTCATTACCTGAAAAAGTTTTCCGCTTAATTTTTCAGGAACAGGTTGCCTGTAATGGCACGAAGTTTCTTAGATACCGCAGACGGTCTCCTAACTTTTCAGAAACGAACCAACTACGTTTACCTATTGATTAAAAACACTACCTACTTTAATTCAATGGTTTGCCACATACGATATAAAGCAAGGTTTTTCAGGAAGGCATTGCAGATTCGGTCTGCTATTTTAGAATGCATCACTTAACATTACAAAAGAAGTAAAAAAGCAATGAAGGCAACGTTATATGTACCTTTCAAAAGAGATAAACTATTAAATAATTCGTTTATGACTGGCAATCTAATGAAATGTATACCGTACGCATTTAGCAATATATTTTGATGATTTTTCCAATTACAAGGATTCATGCCAATGGTCTCGTAGGTAAAAACATAAATCATTGCAAAATTATTTAACATTGTAAAACAATAAACTCGTAACTGAACGGCCCGAGGTGATACGGATTTTTCCCGATACATTAAAATCCGGTCGATAAATCTCATGTTTATACAATTTCAATTTTAATCGCTCCGGTATGCGGCTTGTTTATTATTTATAAACTTGAGACGGAATTTTTCGAGCACCGTCAATCTCCCATAGAGCTAATCACGTATGGATCAAGAGGGCCTGAGAGAGCGCTTTCAAAAGTTACAGGATCGTGAGCGCGCATAGTGCGCTTGATTCAGTGGCAGGATGAGCTTTCAAAGGGCTCTTCCGTAAAATTCTTAAGAGTGTTTAATAATCTTGTTTGATGAATGGGTTAAGAATGAAAGACACTGCGGTGCAAGTGGTTATCTCTAAGAAGTTTTTTTTCCCTATGTCCTGTAAGCAGTTCTTTTATGAGAGGCACGCAGGTGACTCTTAAACGTAGAAGAAATTCGTAATCAATTAAATGATTAGTAACTAGAGTAAGTGGCTCAAGGTTGTAGGAAAGGGCGCTGGAGTGTGTTGATTTTTTGTCAAGAAATGCGATATGATTTACGATTAATCTTGAACTTCGTTATATTATCTAGATTGAAGGTATATTTCTAATAATAATTATCGAACGGTGTAGTAAGGTGCGCTTGTTATGCTACAGTTCTCACGCGTGTTTCAATTTAGAATAGGTGCAGTGCGATTTTTGACAAGGAGATTGAAATTGAATGTGTGCAATATATAAGGCGTTGTACTACTAATGTGTAATTATCTTATAATCGGTGTAATAAACACAGAGCGTTTATTTAAATTAGATGTTATTAAGACTTTGTATTTATAGTTTATAATTTCACAGTCGGGGATTAAAATCCCACGGTTAAAATTGCTAAAACAGTCGGTATGGGACCTGCGGGACCTGTGCCAAAAAAAAGGAAATTATGCAGGTTCAGACTTATGAACATAATAAGTAGTGAGTAGTATAAATGATCACCAGCTGAGAAAAGGGCAAGTACCTACTCTGGAATCGAAAACGTTATGTACCGTATCATCTAAAAGGGTTCACATTTAAGTACGTCCCATAAAAAATGTATATAAATCCTGCTGAGATATCGCGATTTAACATGCCACAATACGTGTTATACATTCACGCAAAAAACAGGTAGTTTAATTTGGGTAACCCGTTTTAATGATGAAGATCGTAAGTACCTGGCGGGGATTAAAGCTGTTTAGACAGACGGACGGGTGCATTTTCGACTTTCTACAATTGTGTGAACGGCGGTGGGTAGATATAATTAAATATTTGAATGACAGAAACTCGTCCACGCCTAACACTAAAATGATTACTCGATATGTAAAATGAAAGCAAATATCCATGAGGTTTAATTTACCAAATTACATAATTGTTTATGCCGTTCAGGTTATTAATAATTCTTTTAGTTGCTTTTGTTATCAGTTCAGAAATCTACGGGTTAACCTGCTTAGTCGAGAGGAGTTTATATAAAAACCACCTACTACCTTTTGTTGTTACACATTTTTTAAACACATAAATTTGTTTAGTATTTAATTATCTAATAATGCACGCTTATGCATTAAATATTTTTTATTGTGTAGCAATTCACTCACAAAGTGAAAGGTTAAATATGGGTACCTCTAATCTCGAAATTACAACATTAACAAAGTCGTATAACGAAATTAAATTTAGGCTAATAGCTAATAATCAATTTTTTAATTAATCATATTAGGTACTATTTCGTTGAATCCGCCGAAGTAGGGGGTGAATGATACGATGATTAGATACGGACTGGATTACATTCGTTACAGAGATTAAGAAAGTAGGTAAAAGGCTTCAGAAATCCATTAAACGATATTATCAGTATTTATCCTGCATCTTGATTTACCTACTTCTATTTAACAATTAGCAGGTTAGTGTCACGATTTGTGTGTTATAATATTCAAAGCAGCGCATGATTTGCGTACATTAAATCAATAAAAATAATCAACACGGTCGTTATTTATGTTAGGTATGTTATTCCCCTGTCAGGTGTATAGTAATGACATTGAAATGAGAAAAATGGGTTTTAGCAAAACTCCTGATTTCCTACATCAAGATGCACATATTCGAGTAATAGGTACAAGAAGCAAGGTTTATAAAAGATTTTAAACAGAAATAGTTGCTAATTGCCTCTTGATTCCTTTTCATAGAATACATACGTAAATTTTTCCTATGTAGGTATCCTTTTAAATGCATGACAATAAAACATATTAGATTTGATTTTTAGTCGTGTATTTTAAGGAACTTAAAACAGAATCTATTGCCTACCTACTTTATTATAATCTTTGAAATGATGCAAATTATCGTCACGTACATTTCTTAAACCATTACCCAGTTTGTTGTACAAATTCAGCATGAACAATGAACATGTTTCCTTTCTTCGTGAACTTTTTCAAATATCTAATGAATAACATTGCACTTGAAATATTAAACTTCAAATACAATATGTTATAATTTGCTAAATTTTCTGATGCTTTTGATGTAGTCCATTTCAAAGGAGACAAGGGAGTTTATTAACAGAATCTTCCTGTACATTTTTGATGCAGGCTGCAATAAATCGTAGTTTGTTGAAAATAAATCATAACAGTAACGTTAAGACGCCCGTCACAAACACAAACATTTGCCGTCCACTATCACAGACCGGACTGAATTTATTTTTTAACTTTTTGTGTGACCAGGATTGGAAAAGTTCTTTAATTAGGAACAATTCCAACACAAACCAAATGTTTTGTAATTTTCTAAATGTATTTAACACGGCATATAAGACATGTTTTCCAATAAGGAAATTCAAAAGCACCGGTAGATGCGAACACTTTAGATGGTTTAATAATAATGTTAGGAAGCTCCGGGATCATCTGCATTTAATTTGCGAATTACTATCGAACTACGGCTCACCGGAATTGTTGAAAATTAAGAGAAATATTTACCAAAATTATAGAAATGCTATTAAACTAGCGAAAACTGAAGCATGCGATAGATATATCAGTAACTCATCTAATTCTACCAAGGCAATGTGGCGTGTTATCAACTCCCAAAGAAATTCTGAAATAATAACCAAACCTCGGAATTTGTCTGCGGAAGATTTCAACACCCATTTTGCTTCTATTTTTAACAAACCTTCTAACTGTGAATCACCTACTGAAATAATGGGTGACCCTATATCAAAAGAAGTATTCCAATTTAACGCGGTATCGCCTGTTATCGTACGTGACACACTCCAAAATTTAAAAAACAGTAACGCAAGAGACATATTTGGTTTTAACACTAAACTGTTAAAGCGTAATATCAGTTTATTAGTTGAACCTCTTACGATTATTACAAATGCTATTATAAACACAGGAATTTTTCCTGGCGACATGAAAACCGCATTGGTTATACCCCTGTTTAAAAAAGGCAGCAAACACGATGTAAAGAACTATAGACCTATCTCAATCCTACCGGTTTTTTCTAAAGTTGTTGAAAAAGTTCTTTATCAACAAATAATAACTTTTTTTGAAACAAATTTATTATTTTATTCTAACCAATTTGGCTTCCGGAGAGGTAAAAGTACAACTAATGCCATTACAAAATTTGTTAATGGTACATTAGGGAATTTTGAAAGTGGTTTATTCACAGTGGCTGCCTTCCTAGATTTATCAAGAGCTTTCGACTGTGTGTCACATGATATTTTGGTAAAAAAACTGAAACATTTATACAATTTCAACAACCTGAGCTGCGCCTTAATTGGATCATATTTGAAGGGAAGGTTTCAGTGCGTTTCGTACAATAACACTACTTCCCCAAAAGTCTCCGTGAAATGTGGTGTACCCCAGGGGTCCATCCTAGGGCCCTTGCTATTTCTGATGTATATCAATGATATGCCAAATATATTATCACCAAATATAAATTGCATATTATATGCTGATGATGTCACCTTGATTAGCAGTAGCAAGGACCTTCACACAGCTTACGCCAGCATTACGGAAAACCTTAAAAAAATCGAAAGGTGGTGTTTTCTGCATAATTTAAAGCTTAATTCTAATAAAACAACAATTATCAATTTTTCATCTACATTGTGAAAACATCTGCAGACATATTAGCAAACTCACATTTTTGTTGAGGAAATTAAAACTCACTGCATCTATCAGAGTTTTAAAAAATGCCTACTTCGGCCTGGTTCATACTACACTCAGCTATGCGGTTCTCGCATGGGGTCATTGCTCATCTTGGAAACATGTGTTCAAGCTACAGCGCAGGTGTATTAGAATTATAGCAGGCTTAGGTTACCGCGCCGACTGCCGTAAAACATTTGTTGAGCTAAACATTTTAACACTACCATGTGTATACATATTAGAGGCAGTATGTTATGCTAGGTCAAATCTCTGTAATTATCGTTACCAATCTGACGTGCATTATCACAACACTCGACATCGGAATGATATTAGGAAAAAATTTTGTCGACTCACCATCACTCAAAATGGTTTAATTTACCAATCTCAAAGTTTGTTTAATAGCATTCCGATGTATGTTAGATCTGCAAGTTTAAAAAAATTTAGAACAACAGTAAAAAACTTTCTGATGTCTAGTGCTTTTTACTCCCATGAGGAGTTTCTGGAATCTAGCTATAAGATGGAACTGATATGATTGTATTATTGTGATTTATGTAGTTGGTTATTAATATTAATTGTGTTATGTTTTATATCGTTGTTATCATGTTATATTGTTGACAAGTGTAAATGCCTCCTAAGGCGTAATGCATACAATAAATTCAAATTCAAATTCAAATTCAAATCCTGATTTTATCTAAACAATAAACAATAATTTGAAGGGTAAGCAAATAAATGAAAAACAATTGTAATGGGCCCTTGACATTAGATAATATGGTAAACATGTGGTTCATACGAAGCTCTGGATAGGACACATAGAAAATTATTTTATAAATTACAGTTGTAACTGGGGATTAGTTTATAATTTACAGTTGTAATTGGGAATTACACTAATTTACAGTTGTATGTAACTGGGAATTATGCTAATATACAGTTGTAACTGAGAATTATACTCATTTACAGTTGTAACTAGGAATTAGTTTATAATTTACAGTTGTAATTGGGAATTACACTAATTTACAGTTGTAACTGTCAAGGATAATTCCCAGTTACAACTGTAAATTAGTGTAATTGACAATTACAACTGTAAATTATAAACTAATTCCCAGTTACAACTGTAAATTAGTATAATTCCCAGTTACAACTGTAATTCATAAAATAATTTCCTATGTGTCCTATCCAGAGCTTCGTAGGTTCACGTAAGAAAACTCAATTTCAAAATGTGTAACACCTACGGGCATTTCTTCGTGAAAGTTGGTTACATGACGTTTTAGCTTAATGTGGGTACGCTGGTTCTAAAAAACCATGTTACCACCCCGAATTCCAACGTTTAATTTGACTTCTGCTCGTTAGAGAAAAGGAGGGTTAGGAATAGTGTGACTTTTCTGTATAAATTAATTCATAATAAGATCGACTCCTTGGTACTTTTAAGTTTATTGAATTTTCGTGTTCCTACTTACACCTCGCGTACTGGAATTACTTTTTATTGTGCAGTGCCATATACCAATATACTAAGAAGCTCACCAATTCATACAATGTGTGCGCATTTCAACAAGGTATGCAATTCATGCGATATTTACCATTTTGATCTTGGCGCAATACTAAATTCAATTTGAAGACAATTTGTATTGTTTTACGCGAGCATTATATGCATATTATTAATAATAATTTTAATGCCTTAATAACTTATTATTGTAGAATTATTATTTGTGTAACTTTACCTTTTTTTTTTGCTAAAGCTTGTCAAATAGATAGGTATATTATATATAGTATTCTTAGTTTTACAATTTTTATAATTTGTTTTTCTTTAAATGTATTCAGGGGCAGTTATTAACTTTTTTTTTGTTTTTTGTTTTTTGAAATTTCACTTTTCTTTTTTTTTTCTCTCAATTTTCTTTTGTTATTAATGCACAATGCTTTGTATGTTTTATATATATTTAAGTTGACCTGTAAATGGATGCGTTCTGTTGGTCAATAAACTATTATTATTATTATTTAAAGGGTCAAAATTAGAATTCAAGATGGCAATCGCAAGGGGTAGCTGGCGTATAAAAATATTGCTGTTTATTTCGTCTGGCGGGATGAAATTTTCGGACATCTTCACTAAGATGGACAAAGAGGGTCTCCTTTTTATGTAATTAACATTTGTAATTAAATTTTATTAATTTGTCGCTGGTCTAGGTAATGGCATGGGGATTATTTGTGTCATACTAGAAATCGGTCGAGGTTGTTTTTGTTTACATTTTTATTTTATTTAACGTAGAATTTCTAGGATTTTGTTAGGTTTTTATCCGTTATCAATTAAGCTACCGCACTCTAAAGGTCATATTGAACCTAGTCGATATTTTGTAAGTTTGATAAGTCAATGTTTATCACTGCCATGTATAACAGCTGCAGTTGTTGATCTGGTATATACACATATTTAAAAAAAATTGTAAATGCTTATTTTAATTGACAGGTGGATGTGATTTATCGCCTTTTCTGTGTAGTTAAGAGAGATGACATTTTATTTTTTCCTAGAATTTAAGTTGGATTTATCTCTTAATGTCTGATTAGAAATTGATTTATAAAAATTAATCTACTTTTTCTTGGCCTACTAACGTACGTTGAGGGGATAGTCTTTGTTGTCAACTGTGTATGATTGGTTGTTGTAATTTTGATTTTCGGAAGAAGAGTTTTCGCCTTAATTAGGACGTCAAGAAAAAAAGCGTCGCCTTTTAGCACAGCCAACGAAGAACTACGTTTCATTGAAATTTAAAAATCGGCTTTTAGCAGAGTTACGTCTCGTGGATTTAAATCAGTTTTTGCTACGTTTAGCACCGAGTTACGTTTTGTTGGAGAATTTATTTCGCTATTTGCGAATTCCATCGTTGATTTACGGCCAGTTAGTACTCATTTGAAGCCACAGCCAGTATTGAAAGTTTTCATTCAATGTGAGTTTGAAGTTTGAAGAAGTTTCGTTTGTGAAGCCGGAAGCCGAATTCGCGGTTAGTTTTTGTTCTACGTTTTGCTGCAATTACTCGGTCGTTAATGTAAAGTGTGTTAATTGAAAATTGTAATTTTTTGTGAACTGTGAAAGGATACCTTTTATTTGGATTATTCCCGGACAAGTAATGTAAGTAGTTAAGTTTTAATTTTAGTCTTTTTGTAATAATTGTTTATGTTTTTGTGTGTGTGTTAGAATTAAATTGCACTTTTGTAATTGTCACATTAATTTTCCGGGTATTTCATTCTAAGGATTCCATTTCTAATTTAACTGTGTTTTTATTGGATGCTTGCCCAACGTCCATTTTAATTATTCAAAAGTTTGACCCACTATCTGTTAGAAGTTAATAGGTTAACTGAGAGCATAGTCTCGTCGACTCGACGTCTTTGCCTAATTCGCTGGGATTATTGGACAAATACACGTCTAGTCAATTTTCAACTTGTTACATAAATAGCTGTTCCCACAGTTTTTAGCTTCCATTTTGGTAAGGTGACTTTTCTAGAAAAATCCAATTTTTAGCATGTAGAATTATTTTTTACCACCATACGCGCAGTGCGAGAAACAGTGGACTGCTACTCGCCAATTTTACTTTGAAACTTTGATTTGCCAAATTAAATAATTATATTTAACCGACTTTCATTTTGTGCCCAGCTGATAATGCACCACCACGCCTTTCTACACTCTCACCTAGAAGGGAAGGCGAGAGAGGCTAAACTAAAACACTCCACATTTTCACAGTTCGTGGTGTATGCCGTTGCTTGTAGCACTCTTTACATTTCGGAGATTGATCATTTCAGCCATTTTTACTTTCAACCTAAAAAAACGCGAGGAACCTTTAATAGTCATACTATCACTTTTCGACAAGGAAATACTCGCACTTGAAAGCAAATGGTTGACTTTATTCATACCTGAAGTCAATCCTTTTACATCATGAGCATGTGCTCCGTATTTTTAAACAAAGGTAGTTACTTTGAATTTTGCAAGTACAAGCATATGCTCCTTTTATTCATAAGTGTCAAAAGTCCCCGTAGATCCCATGTGTGCTAAATAAGAAAAATTGTAGATCATAAAATTATCTACAAAAATGGTCCTTATACCTACTTTTTTCTCTAAGAATCACCATTCCTAAAATAGCGCCATTCCAAAAGTTGAAAGAGTTACATTCTACACGATATGCACACATTTCCAAACTGCCGATGAGGAAGTATACTTGACGCGTTTTTTAACGTGGTTTCCCCGGTAGGCCTACTCCACGATCTGTTAGATTATGATGAGGCTTTATGGGAAGATACTATATTTACGGCACGATGATGATGATTTTGAAATTAAGGTTACTTAAACTGTAGTTGTAGATTTCTGTTAATCTTTGAATCTGATTCATACTCTTCAAATTCAACTTGAACAGTCATGTCTTCTTAGATTTCTTTTTCTTCTTCCTCTCCTTTTTGCTAGATGAGTGATCCTTATCCGCTTCATCACCACAAAATAAGAAATATTTTTTAAAACAAAAGTCGCTCTCTAGTATGAGCTGGACTTACTTTTGATGGACCAGTTTGTTCATCCCCATGTTGTCTTTTGATATTATCAATTAAACTTTTTCGGATATATGATTTTTGGCAATCCATGTGGATTGTTACCGATTTTTCGAGATAATCAACAAACGTATTACGTCTTTCCTTGCATCGATTAAAGTTTACTTCCCACGACTAAAAACTGTAAAGGCCCGGTCAGATTACACTGAGAGATTGATTTCTCTCGTTCGAGAGTGCATTGGCCCTATTTCCTCTTGCGCTATTGAGCTATAATGCAAAGAATCTTGTAGAGGGACAAAAGTGACAATAATAATGTATCATTTATTTCGAAATATCTTTTTAAACAACTTCAGTAAAAAATAAAAACGATTTTGCAAAGTTTCGACTTTTTCCGGATATCTCCGAAAGTAGTCGGAATTGTTTAAGTTTCAAAACAGCATTTTGTTAAGCACCAAAATACGCAACTTTGCCAAATTTAAACTACCTACCTATCTATTACAGTTCCCGAAATCCCCATAGTGGCCCTCGAATTTGAATCACCCTGTATATTTCAAACTTCTCCAAAAATCCCAAATTCCACTCGGCAAGCCTTAATAGCTAATTGAGACAATTTTCCAAAGTTGCGCCGAAAAGACAACCCCAAGAGCTCTAAGAGAAGATTTATCAAACTTTCTGCATGCTAAGGTAAGTAATCGGATCTAAAATTCCTAACCTACAATTCACGCAAACAAGTACATACAGGCTGGTCTTAAATATAAGTGAAGACATTTTTAATTATGAGACAAAAGTATTCCGCAGACCGTTACAACCTGAAACAAAGGCACCAAGAAAGGAATAATGAAACTAATGAAACGATTAATTAATAATAAGAGATGGATCCATCATTACATTTAATAAAACGAGTTGTTCACGGGTGATAGTTTGACTGTTTTGCAGTCTTTGTTAGTTTGAGATGAATTTGATAAGAACTGGAAATGAACTTGAGAGAAAATTGACGTGGAGGGGAATTGAGGGAAATGTATAAAAGGCTGAGAGCAATTTCAGAGGAGCTTGAATTACATCCAAGATGTAATTGATTAAAACTTGAGAGGAACATAGGAATTTGAGAACTTGAGAGGTTTCGAGAAGAACTTGAAGGGAACATAAAAAAAATTGACACAATTGAAATGACTCGAGATTGAGAGCGCTTTAGAAGAAACCGTGGTAATGGAGTAGGGGAGGGGCACACAAATTATCATAGTCTAGAGTCCAACGCTTTGCGAATCCTTCTCTGAGCGAAATCAAAACGTGTCCTTTTAATGACTCTGGCAAGATGATCGATGGATATGAAAAGATCAATATATTTTACAGCCTTCCGATAACGACACCGTTAAATCGTGTCGAATGGATACTTCGTATCTGGTTTTTCTCGTCCCTAGTTAACGACACCAGCAGTGCAAACAATTCTAATGCCAGTAAAGATTATAATATTCGCAATAGGAAAGGTATTCCGCACTATCTGGTATATTTATTATTTTCACTTAAGGTGTAAGAAAGCTTAACGAGTGGTCAGAAGTGGAACCTACATAAGTATTCCATTATATCATACTGAACAGGTGCTATTATAAAAATGTACCCACGCATGGTTCCGATTCACTGCTCCGTAGACATGAACAGTGTCAATGCATTATTAATAAATTGTTCGGTTGCTGTATTTCTACACATTTAATTGTTCGTTAGTTTTATTGTGTCTACTATCAATATCCAGCTTTCTTCCCTACAAAGCGTTTTGCCAACTTGATCCCAGCGGTTGGTAAATGGAAACGGAGCCAGTATTTACTATAAATTGGCACTCCATAAATGTTTGTTTAGTTGTTTGACGTATCAATGTTATAATAATTATAAATCACGTATATACTCTCTTATTTTATGACATTAATCAATAAGTTAATTTGCATAGTTTACGTCTGGGAATCAGAATTTTTATAACATTTACCCGCAAGCCCATTGAACAATTTTAACACCTCCGCTTGCTATAGTTCCTCTTTCGTGTTGTAAAACGTTTCCTTTACTTAATCGCATTATAAATATTTATTGTACCGCCAATACGTTTTATTATCCCCCCTATTCTGACTTAATTGATTCTACAAGTGCGTCTATAATTCGAAGACGCCCCCGAGAATGCACCTGTGTTTACGAAATTTGCAAAACGCGACGAGGTTATATTTGCAGTTTGAGAGCAGGTGCAAAACATCGTCCTACCCGGTACAGGTAACGCACATTATGCGTAAGTGAACTGGTATTGTGAGACAAGAAATATTTCAGCTGTCCCGATGTAATGTTAACCAGTTTAGTTTTGTATGCAAACATCCCCATAAATGTCGGTTTAGAATTTTTTTAACGACTGTACATACCAGACTTTATTGTTAAGCGGTTTACCTACACACGCCACAACAGTTTAAACTTTGATTACTTACTTTTTTAATTTTCTGAAGGAAATTTTTCGCGGGCGAGTGCAAAAAAACATTTTGTATTAGTAATAAAATAGGAATGTTTACAACCTGTTCACTGTGAACAATTAATTCAGTGTATAGGCGTAGCTAGGCGCCATTTTGGCGATTTAGTTATTTGCAATACAAATTTATTGCTTCACTTTTAGTTATACACGTGTATTTTTGGGCATGGCTCATCATCATAAAAAATAACCAAGTTTAAAATAAATGACGAATAAGAAGAACAAACTCGAGCCAATTCTCTAATTTATTATAGTTTCTACTGAAATGCCTACAGCCTACCAATTAGGTACCTATGTACGTTTTAAAGGCTTCGTACATAATTTGGGTTGTTATGTTTCGTTATTCAAAAGTAATTTACAAAGATGTTGATGCTTGGTCGAATTGTGGCTTGCAACGGTATTAATTTGCCTTTTTATCTTAAGAAATTGTATTTTTGTTTCTTGTATTTGACTACCTTGGCTCGTTCGTTAATGTCTTCACCTCAAAGAAACAAAGGAAAAATAAAACAATAATACTTATTTATTCATTAACGAAATGGTTCTTATTATCTTAATCACTCATAAATAGTAAATTATAAAAAAATTCAACTAATAAACAATCTTGAGATGTATTTAAAACTGTCATTTATACCTCCTGTACGGTTTTGGTCAGAAGTAATGTTCCTCGATTATCTCAAGAGATCTACTGTGAGTTTTGAGCTTTTCAAAATGAGGAACGTGTCTAAGATTGAAATGAAATTCACTCGGAAATTCAACTAAGTGGAGGAACTGACATAGTATTTTTTCTACAGTTGAGGTATCTGAGAGAAAACATTATTTTTGACCACGACTGTACTGCAGTTTTTAAATGAGAAGAGCATTATTTACTGGGCAGTTTTGCCTAAAGATGCATACAAAATTTAAATTTCGTAAACGCTTATATGATATCATAGTACATTTATCTGACTATTGCTAATGGTCGCAAATAAATGTCCATAAAATCACCCAGTAACTAAGTTGTTATCAACTTTCGATTTTCGATAGGGAGTATACAGGATGTTGCCACTAGATGCTTAGTTTCTACAAAATGTTATGGGTTTCAAGGTTCTAAAAGTCAGTTGGTTCCTAATCAAATTGGCTGCATTTTTATGGATCACTGGTTTCCGTGTGCGTCGCTAGGCGACAATCTGGCGTTAGCAAGCGATAATACAATCTTCACAGGTTTTACGTGTCCAAAACAGGCCAGTCAGGATTACACAGAATAATATCATGCACATGCATGTCCATGAGAAGAGCTGAGTTGACACTATTAAAGATTGTGCGCTTTTGATCAATGGCCTTCTGGGGCTTTTCATTCGTGGGGCTGAACCAGAGCTGGGCAGAATACTTTCAAATAGTATTTGAATACTAAATAGTGAATACTTTACACAAATCAAAGGTATTTGAATATTAAATACTTTTACGTCCATCACAAGCGAATACTAGATACAGATACATTGAAAAGTATTCAAATACTTTAGAATGTATTCGAATACTTGCAAAAGTATTCGAATACTTTCAAAGGTATTCGAATACTATAAAAAGTATTCGAATACTAAAAAGTATTCAAATACTTGTCACTCAAATACATTAAAAACTTAAAATGGTATACTAGATAAAAGTCTTAATACTACATAAAAAATCAAGTTATACTTTGTACGGGGTTAGCTTTTTTTATATTTCTATTGTTATATACAAATTTAAGGGGAGTAAAACCGTAATATTATTATTAAGTATATTATTATACAGGCGGTAGCTACCAGGACCTTTCTTATACCAGTTATATCCTTAAGAATACGTGTACCAGTTTTCAAAACGATCGTACGTCGGTCACATGACACGTATACGCCTTTCTGAAATTAATCCTAGCGACTTTGGAACAGATCCATTTTTGACCATCCGTTTGTCCGTGTGCATGATAACTTGTTTAGAAACATGCGATCCGCTTTGAAAATCATATGGTCTTAAGGATATAAAAAAGGTCCCTATTATTTTTAAGTTACGTAGACTATCGAGTTCGGTATTCAGATGTATCGGATTTTTATATTTGAATTTGTGACAATGGAAACTTTCCCTAAACATTTCTAAATATTGTTCTCAAATATTTTAATAACTTAAAAGTAGGTACTGCTTTTTTTTGAGGCCGGAAAAAAAATTGTCTGAGATCGACCGGGAAAAGACATTTTCCTATAGAATTTGGCCCGTAGAATCCCTAATTTCAAACAGTTTGAAGATTGGGCTACTAGATCAAAAGTTACAGCCCTCTGAATTTTTTTTCGAAATTTGTTTTTTGTCCATAACTATTTATTGAAAGGTCTAATCGAAAACGAACGAATTGTTTTGGATTCTACGCACCAAAATTAATAAGAAAAAGTGTGTTCCCGAGAAATTTTGGTGTAGTCGATTTTTCGTAAAAAAGGAAGGTTATACACTGCCTTTTTTTGAGGCCCGCAAAAAAAAATTGTCTTAGATCGACCCGGAAAAAAAATTTTCTTATAGAATGTGACCTGTAGAATCCATAATTTCAAACAGTTCTAAGATTGGGCTACTAGTTCAAAAGTTACAGCCCTTTGAATTTTCTTTCGAAATTGGTTTCTAGTCTATAACTTTTGATTGAGAAGTCTGATCGAAAAAGTACGAATTGTTTTGGATTCTACGTACCAAAATTAATAAGAAAAAGTCTTTTCTCGAGAAATTTTGGTGCAGTAGATTTTTGGTAAAAAAGGAAGGTTATACACTGCCTTTTTTTGAGGCCCGTAAAAAAAATTGTCTCAGATCGACCCGGAAAAAAGTTTCTTATAGAATGTGGCCTGTAGAATCCATAATTTCAAACAGTTCCAAGATTGGGCTACTAGTTCAAAAGTTACCCTTTGAATTTTCTTTCGAAATTGGTTTCTAGTCTATAATTTGATTGAGAAGTCTGATCGAAAAAGTACGAATTGTTTTGGATTCTAAGTACCAAAGTTAATAAGAAAAAGTATTTTCCCGAGAAATTTTGGTGCAGTCGATTTTTGGTAAAAAAGGTCAAAGTATCCAAATACTTTGCGAAGTATTCGAATGCTAAATACTTGTGAAAGTATTTGAGTTACAAATACAAATACTGCTTCCATAAAAGTATTTAATTACAAAGTATTTGAATACTTTAAAGGATTTGAATACTAAAAAGTATTACCGATTACCGATTTAACTACCAATCGCCATTTTGTGGATAGTTTTGTAAATTTAAGATGAGTAGGGATTAGTCCAGAAGGACAGTGTTATGGGAATTCGGTCTTGAGCCGTCGTAGAGTTCACTGCAGGTAACCAAAAGAGAGGCATTTGGTTTTGAACCCCGACCGGAGCATATGCAGAAAGGATTGTTGTGAAAGAAATTCGACTTTAATGTCTGACGGACGTTTTCCGACGTATAGATTAAAACATCGAGCGACAGTTTGAATAATTCAAAATTGTCTCCTTTCGAAGAATTTAATTAATTAATTTAAATCAGTTGCTGTTTGAATTTGGAAAAAGTTTGTACCGTTACCGTCAAATTACATCAAGCGCATCAATCTGCTGGACACGTCGAATCCAAGGGCCCTACCGAGTTTCCAGAGAATTCTACATACAGGGAAAATATAAAAAGTATAAAAAAATCTGTATATAATAGTTGTAGGGTCCTTCAGGAATAATTTTAATTATACAGAGTTGATCATAAAGGCACACCAAAATTGAATTTTTTAATGGAAAACTGTGTATTTTATTCGATATTGCAATTCTTCTTTAAATTTTAAACAAAATTTGTAAGAATCAGTTTCTGGGTTATCGAGTTTTGAAGATATACGCTATTATTTTAAATTTATTGAATAAAGAACAATAATGAATGATTCCAAACAATCATAACAAATGTCACAATCGGTTCTTTTCAGAATCACATAATTGGAATCAAGGCTATGCTGGGGCATCAAGATGCCTTTTATCAACTGTCCTTCACACAGCCCCCTATAAAGGTGTTTCTGGAGACACGAAATGTATAGATATCTGTTTTGCGTATAGATCTGCATCTTCACTTCGAAGATCCGAAAAAAATGTTACAAAATTTATAAATGACCGATCTGTAGCAAGCATTCTGTTTTCATTGTACTCTCCAACTTTCCAAGTGATTTTATTTGTATACCTACAAAAAAACTATTTTTACCACCCGCACGTTAGTAAGAGGGAGGTATTGCATTATAGGGTCAAATAAATGACGTCCCACTTTTTTTACGGAAATACATGTTTTGAAGCATTAGGAAACCGATTCAAACAAAATCTCGATGATGTCGGTCTGTCGGTCCGTCTGTACTCAACCAGCGAAGTAGTTTTATAATTTCATCGCTCTGCAACTGTTTTATTTTATTCGAATTTTATTATTATTACTTCCATAATACTAATTAATTTTATTAAAGGGTGGATGAATGCTGTTTTGTTGTTATAGCTGAAATGTTTTATAAATTTATCGTGGAAACGTTTCTAACAGCAACAGGAATAAAGCAAAAACATAAGTGAAGCCTATAAAATAAAAGTGTTTTATAATTGCTTTTAGTAATTTCGGTGATATTATTAAGACTCAATAAATATATTATAGAATTGTTTTATAATTGCGTTTCGTAGTTTAAATAAAACAATTATATTAAAGTACCAACGAGAACTATTTCGTTTCATCAAGTCAAAGGGTTTCCTTCGTGATCAATACAAAACTGTTTTATATTATGTTATTTGGGTTACAATATTAAAACATTAACAAAGACCTTATAACATTAAATTGTTTTTATGGTCATCAATTTGCTATCGCTAACTACAACAACAAATGTATGTTGAATTAGCATCCACGTCCAAAAAAATTTGTGAATAAAGGTTAGTCGTATTGATGTATTTTGTCAAGTTTACTCGATGCCTTTGGGGTCAATTATCAAAGATAAATATTGATCCGTTGTATACTTCGTAGTAAAATTCTAAATTAAGGTTCTTAAGGGATTTGGAAAACATTTAAAATTGTGTATTTTCAAAGTGTGTTGCAATCAAAAGAACCTACTGAATTTGGTGTCAGTCCTAATTCATATTTTTCTCGGAGTGAAAAAAGGATTCCGTAAAATTTATATTAAAGGGAACAAAGTTCGTGGGTTTAGTTATTACATAATTTGTTACGGTAATCACAAATTTAGGTGTGGTTAAGGTGTAAATGTACTAATTTGAATTAACCAAGATTTCAATTTCAAATCATTCAGTTATTTAAAGGAAAGGAATGATATGGCCATTTCAAAGTAAATTTTAGTATCCAAATTGTGGCATGAGAAATAAAAATTTATTGTAAAAAAGGATGCATTCTTAAAAAATATTTGACAATTTCTAATTTTTCTCAATATATCCGGCCTTTTGAAAAACAGTAAAACCATTTGTAGGAAACTTTCAGATAAAAGGAAAGGAGACCTCTCAAGTAAGAAAAAGGGAATTTATTTTAAGGTACAGTTTCTAGTAAAGAATCATAACGGCTTGGCGACGGTATTTGAATAATGTTGTAATAGTTTTCTTGTTGGACTTTCCCGTTCTGTAAAAAACCAAAGGAAATTATCTACCCTATTTGCAGAAAAAACCGCTGCAGATGACTTTGCAGTAGAATGCATTTTTTAAAAGTTGTAAACTAAAAATTGTAAAGAGTTTCGAGGTTTTTCGAACACCACCAAGTTACCACAGGTCTTTCAAGGTTGCAAGCTTGGTTTTACACTATTGGTATCTAACAACATCCCAAAAATTCAGAACCTTGCAATTATTTGCGACCTATAGAATGTTTTAGATGACTGGTCTCATTTTATAATAACATAAGGGGCTAGGTTCTCGTGAATTAAATAACAAAATTACTTACGGGTCACTCAAAGAAATGTAGAGTTCAAAAAAAATATTTAAAGGTCACAAGGTCATAATTGTTAATATCATAGATAGCTTTATCCAAAGCAGGATCCTAAAGGGTATCAATGCCATTCCGGAAAAGGTTAGGTATATAATCGTTTCTACACTTACACAGTTACAATGCATACCCTGTACTTCTAATTAAAATAATATGTTCGTTTTCAATTAATCAAACGTATACTCAAATGCTGCACATTCAGTAACGATCTCGAACGAAGACAGATATCGCTAATTTCTCATGCGAATTCCAACGGTATATTTGGACTTGGAATAAAAATTATACAATTTTCGTAGGCATCTAATTCTTCCAGTCTTACAAAAGTGCCAAACCCGTACTCGCCGATCAGATTGTTAAAAACAAACGACCGAACGTATTTTGAATGGCACCTTCATTAATCATCAAACTTAAAATTGCATGTTTATTTTGGTACAGAGTCGGAGATATCTCTTCACCTGCTAATTCATCAACACGTGCCCGTTATTGGTTTCACCAGTTATCGTTTTTATAAACATCCAATTCGTTAGGTATTAGACGGAATACTAATTTACAGCTACAAGCTGAAGGGCATACGTCTTTAACGATCTTGAAAGATCGGATATTGTACATTACCACGCACCTGCGCAACGGTAGCGAATTCATCAAGATTTGCATACTAATAGCTTATTGTTTCTTAATCTTAACATCCATGATGGATACGCCTCGACTGAAAATAAATAAAGTAACGTTTTCTTCCGGCGAATTTCGCGAACAGAACTTTCCTATACCAGAGAATTTTTTTATAACGAATGTGATTCATTAGATGGCTTATGTAGTTAATAAACTGTCAATAGAACCGGAGCTAATGAGCCTTTTACTTTTTTATACTCGAAAAAAAAGTCATTCCGGAACAATTATAATTCATATCTTGACAAGTTAACTTCTGAAGGTGTGAAAACATTCATACTTATATAGTTAATTGATTTTACAATATTTAAGCTAAGTTATATTGCACAAACACGCAATCGAAGAATTCCGATTGAGTAATCACTTAAAAATCGATCCGAATCTTAAACAATTTTTAATGCGCCAATAATAATTATAATATAGGCGTAAGCATTCGGCGCCACTCAAGGTTCACCGGATCAATAGTTTTTCTATGGAACAAGAACAACAGGTAGGAGGCCATACGAAAAATGCTAACTCGATTTTATTGTCTCGAGTTTCCTTTGCAGCAGAGGAACGTGGGCTTCATCGGCAATAAAAGAAAGAAATGCCGCGGCCGACCATAATTTCGCTCAAAAACCCATTTAAATTCGCTAATAAATATTTACATTCCGAGAGCACTCATTTTAAAGAGACCAGTAAGACGAGTAGCCCGATCCTGTTTTATTGAAGTGTGTGGGCTGAACGGAAAGAATAATAATGAACGGGGATGAATCTATGAAGTTTCGTCCGGCCAGCTGGGTGTTGCAACCGGAAATGACCCTTACATCACCTTTTAAATACTTAACCATATTTTATCGATTTTTGTTTATTTTGATACACCTATCCAAACGTAGGGAGTTCCGTCGTTGATGACTTAACGATATTCAAATTTGAAATTAAACATTCTGGACACTCGACATAACATGCAGACATTCTCATGCTGCAAAAAAAAAGTTTTTCTACTTTGAAATCGCACCGAGACTAAAACAAAATCTTTGCTGTAATGAATTCACTAATAATACAGTTAAGGTACTGGGTGTCCGAGACTTTTAGGAAAATTTCGTACTATTACGTTTCTAGTTTCTACAACGTATTTAAATGTTTTTTCTCAAGTAAATTAAACTAAACGTGTTTTGTATAGTTTTGTTTCAGCTTTGCCTCTGTGTAAATGAACACAGAAGCAGGCCGAATTGCTGGATTAATTGGGGTAGAAGCCATTTTTTTTAAATATGTTGTTTGGGCTAGGAAGGACTCCTGGTAGTATGTGCGAGGATGAAAAGGGCGTGGATGCAGTGTGGTTTCCGAAATGCAACTGTTTTCAGTTTCTTCGGATTTTTACTCGGATTTTTATATTGCTCAAAAGTGCTACGCCTTGACTCTCTAAGATATAAACTCACTCAGGTAAATTGTTTATTCAATCTACAACATTTAACATTAGACAAAAGTGAAATACACAAAAATATCTATCAATGTCCATCTTATTATTTTCTATCTATTTGCTACAGTTCATTTTTCCTACAGTTACATTTCATATACAGCATTCTCTCCCCTTTTTAAATGGTTGCTAACGACAGTTAAAGGTTTAATCTCTGCGGTGGTTTACTACTTCTACAACTACGACGAATAGCTGGAGTTGGTGGTTTGGGAATAGGACTGGGTTTGGTTTCTGGTGATTGAACATTAGGATTGCGATTTTCAATTTGTGACTCCTTTTGGGATATTTCAATTACCTCTGGAATTATTTCAGGTATTTCAAGTGTTGCTGCAGGCTTTTGCATTTCCGTTTCGACGTCTAATGTTGACTGTTGTCGGGCTTGTTAATGTCTCTGCTGTTTGGTTTGTCAGTTCAATATCCAGATGACTTTATTTAAACTATCGGCATGAATTAGCTTTATAATGCTGTCAATAAGTACCAAATAGGTGACAGCGCTAATCCTCTTCATGACCTTCCCTCTCTTCCATTTGGACTCTTTTCCTCACAGGGTATACACTAAAACTTCTTCCCCTTCCTCAAATACTCTCATTTTACCTCTACTCTTATCTTCGTTTTCCTTTACTTGATCATATTTCGTTTTTTTTCCTCTATAGGTTTCATTTTCAACATAGTCATTCTAGTTCTCGGATTCTGTTTTAACATCATGGATGCGGGACTAACACCAGTGACGCTGTTGGGTGTTGTACAATGTTTTAATAGAAAATTATCTATCAACAGTTGTATACTCTTATGAGTATTCTTCACTTCCATTTCATGTACTTCTTTCAGTAGGCACTTCTTTATGGATTGTACTTGCTTTTCAGCCATTCCATTAGAGCATGGTGGCCCATTCTGAATATTTAACAGGTTTCAATATTCCGGACTTCTCCATCGATCTCAATTCTATTTCTACCGCCTCTTTTATGGAATATAGGACACGGTAAGTTTGGTGGAAGATAGGAGTGACATTGTCCTTTAATACTAAATTTGCCCTGAAGTTTTTGATGGTTGATGACCTATCCCCCTCAAATATACATTTAAAATCTCTCATAAGCTGAACAATAACCTTATTTACTATAAAATTAATTCATCTTTATCTTTCATAGACTGTTCGACATTATTAACTTTTAACAATACATTTTTCCATGACGGATTAAATTTTGCAATCCAATCTCTGCCCATTAATGGTGCAAATTTACTAGCGGAATTTAATATGATAATTGGTAACTGTTCAGAACTACCCATAAATTCTACGTTTACTAAAGGCTGGCCCAATATATTGACATTTTCCCCTGTGATAACATTTAACTTAAACCTGACGGGTTGTAACTCATTACTGCTTAATTTAAAGAAATCTGACTTATGCATTACTGACCTGCAGGCCCCTGAATCGACCTCCATCTTTACTTGCTGGCTTTCCATGCACAACTCGACTTGATACGCCTCTTCCTTCTTATTCCAATCCAGATTTCCGATGTGGCCTAATACGAGTGATTCATCCGATTCACCTTGCCCTTGACTACTTGTGTCTTCATCCATTTGGTTGACCCTCGGGTTGACCTTCTTTCTTGCCATACAGACTGTCGACGTGTGACCTTGCTTAGAGCAGTTGTAGCACTGCCATTGCTTCGTTGGGCAAGTTGCTGGGTTGTGCATTCTTCCACATCGATGACATGATTTTCGAGATGCTTGACTACTTGTACTTGAAGCTGACTGGCGCCCTCGACTTCCTGACTCTTGTTTGACGTTTTGTTGACTTTTTGACTGACCAGGCTCTGACCTTCGCTTCCAATGCTGCCAACGGGGTACGTTGCCTTCAATTTTGTTCGTATCGCCCTGGGGTTGAAGAGCTTTGGCTTGGTTATGTGACATTTCCCAATTTATCGCTAACTGACATGCTTTATCGAAGGTTAAATCCTTTTCAGATAGTAGCCGTGACTGGATTTGTTCCGTTCGCAATCCACATACGAATCGATCTCGCAGTGCCTCACTCAGGAATGTACCTAATTTACATGACATTGACTGCGACTGACATCAATTATAAAACTTAAACCGTTCTGCTATGATAATTTTCTCCGGGTTGAAATGTTGCATTAACTTTCCTTTTAACTTGGCATAAGTTTGTGCCGAAACAGTTTCAGGTGCACACAAATTTTTTAGTAATGTGTAACCCTCCGGACCAATTAACGTTAATAACATGGGAACTGCGATTTTCCTCCACTTCATTACAAATGAATAATTGTTCCATACGTTCTAGGTATGAACTAATATCGGACTTCGACGATGAAAAATGTTCGATTGACCCAATTAACGCAGCCATGTTTGACACTAAACTTCCGCAATTTGATTCCTGATCCTCGTCGCCAGATATGCTACGCCTTGACTCTCTAAGATATAAACTCACTCTGGTAAATTGTTTATTCAATCTACAACATTTAACATTAAACAAAAGTGAAATACACAAAAATATCTATCAATATCCATCTTATTATTTTCTATCTATTTGCTACAACCTGCTTTGGCCTATTCACCAATAAACAGTTATTTAAATTTGGTGCATTTGACCTGTATATGGTTACAATTTGTGCTGGTATCAATAATACTTAATACGGCATTGGATTAGTGCTTTTATTCAATGATGCGAGATAATTGGTACTTTCTTGTTCTTAGGACATGAGCTAATACCATCAGGACTGATTTCGTGCAATCGGATTTTACCACAGTAGTCTGTCTTCTCGTCTATCGTCCTAAAAGCTTCGATGTTGAGTAATAGTAAGGATTAATCATGCGTAATTGGGAATTGGGAATTTTTCCAAAAATTATCACTAACCATGGGAGCTTGGTGTATTAATGGGATCCTCCAAAGAAACAAGTTTTGATGTATACTGGGTGGATTCCCAAAAACAAAAAACGCTGTGTTCGGTTAGAAAATTGACGGCAATGGTATTCTGGAATTCTGCGGGAACTCAATGAGTCCATGAAAAAGGGCGATATTTCCGAAAGTTAAAAAAAAATAAAAATTTCCCCCCGTATCAACAGGTCTGTATTCTGTAATGATTGTATAATGATTCAAATTTGATGTTACCGACCATTCTCCGGAAACGCATTTTTAAGGGATGCAAAGTATAATTGGGAGTGTTAATTATTGCGTAATTATAGAAAAAGTGAACTTGGATAAAATTTATTTGTATTACCTTCGCTGTAATTACTAATGAATCGGAATCTCAGTCCAAATTTTAAATAAACAAAGGAAATGACACTCCGAAGTTTAATCATCTCAATTAATAATCAAAATATTTGTTAACCGTTACGGTATGTATCGTTAAAGGCGATATTATTCACGATTTAATAAGATAGCGGCCTGATATCAGAGTCATCCCGTGGAAATTACACAGAATTGTATCATCGTGCCAATTGTTTTGCTCTTCTCACGCATCGATATGGTATTATTATGAATCATTGGAGTGAAGTAGGTAATCACCTTACGTAATATAAACAAATCGACGACAGATGCGTCTATGTTTAAACATCTGCGAGATTAAATTGTTAAAACGGAATCGAACCTCAAGGTGTTTAAATAATTTCTCTATTCTAAAAACACCACATAATTGGATGGCGTTGAAAAATATTTCCTAATTGTGTTATAAGAAGGTTATTAGCATATTGCCGAAAATTTGTTACGAGTGCAGGGAGTAAGAGTATTGAGGTTCGCTAATAAGCTGTCCATTTGTGAAAGTATATGTTAGTGGAGAGTGTTACTGATTGGAAATAATTTCTTATAGGGCTGACACCTGTACGAAAAAATGTCACAGCAAGTTCGTTCCTTCTACTCCATGGCCATGGCTAAGAAATTTTGTACATGTTGTATTTGTAATTCGACTTCTATTCGTCAAAATGAGTCTTTGTCTGTTCGTACCTACATCTTTTCAGGGGTCACTTTTCACCGGTTGATCAGAAATTTTGGCGAACGATTCATTATAGTGATATAGTATGGAGATTGTCCCTCCATTAGCCTATATGCTGTGTTCAGATTTCAACCCTTGTGGAAATAAATAAAGTGTGGAATAGCTTATTTAAATGTAGGACATGTCAATGAAAGGAACTAGCAAAAGCGTACCTTATTTTTATGTTGCACTCGTATACATCAAAGGAAAGCTTGGTCGTTAGTCAGCGAACTCTGGGTACCGGGCGCCCTCCAGCTCCAAGTAACCTTCTGGTGGTAGGGACAAGCTGCCAGTGACTGTTTAAAAGCCCTCGCGAGACAGGCTCGGAAGTGAGGTAGAAGGAATACACAAAAATGCAAAACACTTGGGGAATTGTACAATAACTAAACATTTCTAAGTACATATACA
>NW_022170596.1:22319166-22532980 GCF_008802855.1 Photinus pyralis | reverse complement strand
AAGCACTAACGATTTACAAAATTTGATGCAAATTGGAGTCATTGTCCGGGCAAACGTAAAGTTAGCCCGAACAAATAAAAAAGGTATTATGAGAAAACGGTTTGAGTCCTAACGTTGAATTATGAAGCACTAATAAGCACTAACAAAGCACTAACGATCTAGCATGGTGCGATGCTGCCGGGCTATTTTATCCAGGTCAACTTCACAGACATCCTATATTGATACCTACTTAAGTAACAGTAAGTATTCAATCGAATTATAATAAGTATTCGTAATAGATTCTTCAGCACTGTCTGACAATTAACTACTTACACAGTTTAAATATAACTGTCAAAGTCAACGAAAATTTAAACACCAAACGAATGGGACTTCCGGATTCTCGATGACGCGTCTCTCTAAAGTTACGAGGCAACCTACTCTCTCTACTAACCTTCAGCCACTCCTCCAACAATTACCGCCAGATGAAATCTGTAATCTGCCATTCCGTTTTTCTGTTTACATAGTCGTTTACTTGCGTAAATTGCCATTGATCTCATTTATACGAAAAAAATAGTTTTTCTAAAGACGCATCTGTGCAAGGATGAATGTAGCAGGGCTGCTTTTTCTCCACCGAAAAAACGATCTTCAAAGCACTTATCGATTCAAGATAAAACGAGCATTTTGAATATCATCAAAGCTTCTCAAGACAACCCAGAAAACTTGACAACAGAAAACGTAGAGTTTACCGCAAATGCAGCAGGTATTTTTCGTTTTTGTAGACATAAAGATTTATTTATATTAGGTGTGAGTGTCGCGAATGTTTACAAGATTCTACCCGAATATAAAACAACCTACGAACTTCACGCGCCTGAAGTATATCACAGACCGAATGCAATTTTGGACAACATCGATGCTGAAACTAAAAATTGGAGGAATGCAATTCGGCATGCCCAAAAATGTGGCAAACTAATATCGTAATGGACATCTTAGTGCAGCCTTTGGTATAATCAATGTGGGAGATGACTCGTCCTCCACTGAATCAGAATTCTGATTGAAGGCCGTGTAATCTTGAAATTGTGATGAATCTTTCTTTATACCAAACCGATGCTAATGAGAAAATTTATCACGACTTCTTGTATTCATATGAACTTTTGATCGTTTTGTGGGTGTATGACTGACGCTTATATTTTGCGAGTGACCACTATTTCTGTTCAGCGAACCGATTATAGCAAACAAATCTGAATCAAAACAACGGCATCCCTCGATCAAGTAGACAGTTAATAGCTTTGCTCTTCATTCTTGAGTAAAGAATATTCTTCTGCACTCTGCACCACATAAAGCTCTCCGTCCATCCATAGATGCACGTTGAGCATATTGGCGCCAAGGTGCTTACTTTGCGTAAACTACTCACAAATCACAATTATCTCGTTTGAAAGCGATTCTGTAGATAACATCTTTTAGAGACCGATGCAAAATATTGTCAGAGCAGATAAATTGCAATTTTACATGCACAATTCAATGTATTTGCACTCTCTATAGTTAATTTCGTGACCTGCAATAAATGTTCGGTCCTGTCTTGTTTCGATAATGAATTTATGTAACAATATTCGACATTTTATAAACATCGAACGCTTCACGCAAAAATTACATTATCAACATCAGTGCTTGTTACAATGGAACAATGTTCGCTACATGAAAAAAAGTCTAAACCAGGAAAATTAATCAATTTGGGCGGAGGAAGAGGAACCGGTTTTATTTTATACCGGTAAAGGAAAAATGTCGTTAGATCCCAAGCCTGAGCTGCAACGATAATATGTAAACCACACCAAAGCAAACGTTAAATATTGGCATGGCAGGCACCTGCATTCCCAAATAAACAAATCTTCATTTCTGTTTAATATTCAAGTGGAGCTAAATAAGTTTAGTGTTAATTTAATAGTGAAGCTCGGAAATCCCCCATCCGTTAAATATAAAACCCCAATCTGCCATAAACAAGCCACTGAAATTAATTTTCCACGAAACATTGGTAGGGAGTTCGGTGATGTATAGACGGTTACTGTAATATACTAAAAAAAAATAAATTCAACGAGGTTGTAATTAAAAGATGTCGTTCGGATCAATAACGTTAACATAGTAATCCTTTCCGGTTGAGACTGTAAATTAATTAGGATTACGAGCTTTGAGCCCCTTGAAATGCCAGAAAACTGAAATTTAAGGGAAACCCGACGTGGTACAGCTTAATCCCCACTTATTTATAATTACCTTAAGTTGACGGCAGCATCTTTTCCTTGTTATTGAAGTGCTTATATTTTTACGTCGAATAAAGTTTGTTTATAGGTAATAAAATTGGAATACATTACGTAATCATATTCCTTCCCAAAGAACAGTCAAATTTTAATTATGCCTTCGGAATCTCGTTTCTGAAACGCCAACCCTGAAACGAGGAAACTGAAATATGTAGCATCTTGAGTAATTACAGATACGTAAGAGCACGGTGATATAAACTTAAAAGTAGGTTAAGTAGTACAGATGTAAATATACATCATTATCATTTATTTAAGTCTAATTTTATTTTATTGTATTGTAACAACAAATTTTTATCAATTTGAATGTATTATTTTTATTTCTTTCTTACTTTTTGTTTGTGCTTTAGAAAAAATAAACTTTCTTTGTCGTTTCTTTCTTTCTTCTTTCTATCTGTGGTAGTAGTGCCTTTTACAGAATCATGTTTGTCTAAGGCGCCCTATAGACGTACGCTTTTGTTCGCGTGTATGTAGATGCACTCAAAAACGCATATACGAATCCGAACACTACCACTGAGCCTACCACTTCTCCTTTTCCACTGCCTACAGACACAGTTACAATTTCGTAGTATCTTGAGCGATGTCCAAATAATAAGCGGTTGATTGGAGACGTTACTGGGAAGAAGGTGTACGCAAATTCCAACTAATATAACAAATAAAAACACTGTTACCCGATAATCTACGACGATACTGATGTGCGACGATTCTTTTGGTAACTGTTTAAAATAGTCCTTAAGGGCAACTTTCAAATCATCATCAGAAGCAAATATGTGGAATAAGTGGTTTTTCAGCTTAGGTTCTAAATCCGGACTATATAGCGGATGTCTTAGTTCCTGGAAGCCACATTTATCGATAATTTGTCGAGCCTTTTGGTACCCTGTGATCGCAGTATGGTTTTATCAATAAAATGCTGAATAGCAGCTTTAAAGGTTTTAATAGCTTCTTCATAAACATCTCCGTTAGAAGCAAATCGCAAGGTTTTTCAAGTAAGTTCACAATAAAACGACAAAATAAAATGGTATCCTAGCACGCAATCCACGAAGACTTGATTTCATCATTTAAATTTTAATTACCTACATTTAAGCTATAAAGACAACTCGTAATTCTAGCACCTCCCAAAGCAAATTTATGATTGCGCCACTGTGTTTCCGCCTTCCGCTTTACGCTCTCTTTCAAAATAACAGCCCCGTTTATTCTTCGTTTTTCATATTTAAGGGAAAAAACCACTTACTCTGATAAATTCAACATCGTTGTTCTCCGGTTACCCTCGAAATTCCGCATCCTCGCCCGAACGGATAGACACCTGGGTTGCTTATCACGCACGTGGCATTGTTTATCACAAAACCAATTTTTGTCCAATAATAACACCAGAAAATACTTTATTTATGCCTTTTAAGTTTTCATACAAACTAAATACAAGATATAGATTTAAATGACTTAAACAATTAACGACTAAATTTACAATAAGAAACTAACTTTAAAAATGACAATTCAACAATTTTTTCCCATTCTTGGTCTATTTGAGATACAAAAAATTCCCCGGTCTTATAAACAACTTGAATTACGCTATATGTGCGTCCTCACTACCATTTCCGATATACCGACCGAAATTACGTTAAAACACGTATTTTTTCACTACAAGGTGCCTCGCTCTCATATTTGGCATTATTTCAACCTAGAGAAACGACACCCCTATGTAGTTTGCACAACTCTATTGATCTCTAGATCCATCTACCAATAACCATCTACATGTCGATAACGTCGGCACCTCTATATCGATCGCATATACATATCATCAATAAATCTGGGTATTATATCAATATTTCATAGTTTTTTTCGTAAATAAAGAGCGATTCAAAAATTCAGCGTCATAGTTGGCGGTGATAAAGTGTGAACGAATCTCAATACACTTGTCCGATGGACCTGCCAATTTATTTCTAGTTGTGAATTGTGGTGCACTGTCTTATTCAATGAAATGGTTTTGTCAGTTACATGGTATGTTCACAATTAAACTTTCATTGCCAATTATGATGCTGAATGTTTTTAATCGCCCCATCATTAATTTCGTAAAGAAACACATTTGTTCGTTCGTTCATCAGGTCATCAGGCAGTTTTGAGTAGGAATATAATTTTCTGTATTTTATAGCATATGTTAAAATGACATTTTAGTAGGTTTGAATGAGTATGCTAAGCCGTTCTTTAGCCGTAAGGATTGATTCTGTGATGTGTGGCGGTCGCGAGTAGACGTGCTTCGGTCGCTCTGTTGCAGTAAATTTAATATTTTTCAAAACTGTGTTAAATCGCTCGTTAAGATGCCTACTGATACAAGGTCCAATATAGATGAAGACGCTGTCGTTGAAAAAGTCGTATCCAAGGTCGTTACTTCCCAATCATTCATAGCACTCCTGTCAACACAAATTCGTGCTTGTATCGCAGAGGAATTCCAAAACCAAATCAAGGTGTTTTCGGAGAAGGTGGTACGACTCGAGAATGATTTAAGCCAAACCGAATCCGAGTTATCAAAAGTCAAAATCGAGTTAGCTGAAACTAAAGAAGCATTGAGGGTCTATAAGGACGAGACGGAGCAGTATTCCAGACGCAATAGTCTTAGGTTTTTTGGAGTCCCCGAGATAAATAAAGAGGATGTACCCACGGTGATCGCAACCCTGTGCTCCGAACGTATGCATCTCAATATTACTACAGATATGATTGATATTGCTCATCGATTACCTGGCAAAGAAGGAAAAAACCGCCCCATCATCGTAAAGTTCATCTCACGTCACGCAAAAAATCTAATCTTTAGATCCAAGAAACAACTAAAAGGCAGTTCGATTGTTATTCGGGAAGACTTAACAAAGGCTCGGCAGCAGCTACTCAAGGAATGTGCTACTAGGTATGGGTCGAAATGCGTTTGGACTAGCGATTGTAAAATATTTGTGAAAAGGGGGCCTAACGACATCAAGCGTATTAATAATTTGAGTGACTTAAACCATACATAAATCAAATATAATATTGCACAGTTTCTGCTATAAATGATTATGAATAATGCTGCAATGAGTTCACCTTTAAGCAAGCTATATTGCAAATTGTGGTATCGAGCTATCGTTCTTCAACTTGCGATATCAACGTCGAATACATCGCACTCAAGGCTGTCCAATTGTTCGGGTTTTGTTAGGATTAATTTGTAAACATTGAAATAAATAATATGTAAATTTGTTCAATCATGGATTGTTATCGTAATATTAAATTTAAGTAGTTTTCTTATAGTATGCGTCTAGGACACATTAATATCAGATCTTTGGTACCCTCTCTCTATGATCTTAGAAGTTTTTTAGATGCAAACAATTATGATGTACTTGCAATTGGTGAAACGTGGTGTCATCCAGGAATAACAGATGAAGCCATTGAGGTTAATGGCTATAACGTATACCGAAAGGATAGGGATGGTAGAGCGGGAGGAGTTTGCATCTATGTTAAACAATCATTTAAATGTAATGTCGTTAAGAGCAATAGCATTGAATAATAAATCTGAATATTATTCAATGGCAATAGTCAAATTGAGCAGTTATGGTTATCGATTAAAGTTGGTAAGTTTAGTGTTGCTTGTGGTTGTGCTTACAGGTCACCAACAGTAAATTACAAATTATTTTTGGACGAATTGGAGTCTTCACTAACGCTGATGCACAGTAGCGGCGATCTCGTTGTTTGTTTAGGTGATCTGAACATTGATATGAGTTGTAATCATTTACCTGCAACAGAATATATTAGCACAATGTTAGATGCTATTAACTTTAAGCAATTAATATGCGAACCCACACGGCTCACTAAAAAATCGTCAACGTTAATCGACTTAATTCTGGTCAACGATTCAGAAAGGGTAAGCTCATCAGGTGTTCACTATAACGGTATCACTTCAGATCACGAAACAATCTTCTGCGATCTAGATATTGCTACTATCAATAATCCAGCCATATTCAAATCTTTCCGGGATTTCACTTACATGGATGCAGTGAAGTTTAATGACGATGTGCATAGAGTTCCATGGCAGAACGTATTTTATCTTAGCAATGTTGATGATAAGGTTGATTTTCTCTGCCATAATATATTACACTTAATTAACAAACATACGCTCATTCGAAACATAAAGGTAACTAAACGAAATGCGCCGTGGGTAACACCCACTGTCAAAAATTGTATGCAACTCAGAAATGAAGCATTAAAGAAATTTAAGCATACAAGGTCGCAAAGCGATTGGTCTTATTACAAAAATCTGCGAAATCAGGTAAACTTTATGCTGAAACATGAAAAAACAGCTTTCTTTGAACAAAAGATCAATGCTAATAATAGTAAGCAGCTTTGGAAAGATTTGAAAGAGCTTCTATCATCTAATAATCTGCACTCTGAATTGCCTGTCCATCTAAGTGACCCTGAAGCTATAAATACCTTTCTATTAAGCTCAATACCGAACTCAAATGATCGCGATGTAGCCCATTTAGTCAACTTCTACAAACAGAATAATCCGTTTTCCAATGAGGATCAATTCAATTTCTCACCAGTCCTCACAGCTGATGTCGCCAAAATTATATCGGGAATTAAATCTACAGCTACCGGACACGACGATATTAATATCAATATTATCAAACTATTTTGTCCCACAATTCTACCTTACCTCACCCATATCATAAACGAAGTCCTGCAGTCTGGTAAATATCCGCTATCATGGAAACAAGCCGTGATAACACCATTACCAAAAATCAAGTGCCCTAAGGAATTCAAAGATTTACGGCCTATAAGCATACTTCCTACAATGTCTAAAATAGTGGAAACGGTAATTAATTCGCAGCTGAGGTCATATGTGTTCAGTAAAAATATTATTCCCCACCATCAGTCTGGTTTTAGACCGCATCGTAGTTGTACTACATCTTTGATAGACATCACGGATGAAATTATCTCCGCCACCGATTCGAAGATGGTATCTGTCCTAGGGCTTTTAGATTTCAGTAAAGCTTTCGATACACTCAACCATGATGTTCTTCTCAGTATCCTTGGAAGTGTTGGATTATCAACAGCTGCGGTTAATTTGTTTAGTAGCTATTTAAGTGGACGGAGCCAATGCGTTAAAATTATGTCACGCCGATCTCGTTTCTTACCAACTCTTAGGGGTGTTCCCCAAGGGTCTATTTTAGGCCCTCTTATGTTTATTCTTTACACATCCCGTTTTAGTGAATACATTTCGCATTGCAAAATGAAAATGTTCGCCGATGATACCCAAATCCTACATTCATTTCGCGTGGATGAGTCCATAGCTGCTGTTCGTAATATAAATGATGATCTACGTTCAATCGAAGCTGTCTCACGTATGCATTCACTGTTCATAAATCCGGCGAAGTCTTCAATAATATTTTTTGGAAATACTGATAATATCCGAGCCATCAACCAGCATGCAAATTTTTTTTTGAACGACACAAACATACCGATTAAAACCGAAGTGAAAAACTTAGGTTTGCACATGGACAATTCGTTTAGATACGATACTCAAATCAATATGTACCTCAAGAAAAGTTTAATCAATTTAAAGTTAATATATCCACATAGGAAATCTTTACCAATAAAAACAAAAGCTTTGTTGTGTAACTCTCTTGTATTATCGCATTTCAATTACTGCTCCGAGCTATATTGGTCGTCTATAAAGCAAGATACGGTACGACGCATTCAGCGAGTACAGAACAGTTGCATGCGAATGATTTATGGTATACGTAAATTCGAACGCATTTCGCATAAACTGCGTGATTTGAACTGGCTGAATATGAGCAATAGAAGAAGACTTCAGTTTGCAACACTCTGCCACAAAGTACTGACCACAAAGACACCAGCTTATCTCTTTAATAAAATCCGCTTCAGAACAGATGTTCATAATATAAATTTAAGATACCGCGGTTTAATTTCTCCACCAAAGCATTCCACTGCCCTATACGAACGCACCTTTCAGTACCAAATTTATAAAGTCTATATAATAACTTATCAGCTGAACTCAAAGCTTCATCTCTTCCTCTCTTCAAAAAAAAACTGTTCCGTTCTTTATTACATCTTCAAAATGACGCATAATAACATCATCAATTCATCAGTCACATAAAGATAAATTACAAATAATTGTTTGCAAATTAGTTCCGACGCCGACCTAACATCTCAGAATTTTAGTTTAAGTTAGAATAGGCATAATTTCACCTTGCTATTCTTATCTTTTTTCACGGCTCCAATGGAAGACCAATGGTAGTTTAACTACTAATTTGAATTGGCACCGTGTGATTCCTCATAAATACGTACTACTAAACTTCTTCTTCTTCTTTTCCTTTTCTAGTTCTTATCTTGCCATTTGATCATTAATTTAGAAGTTTTTCTTTATTGTTTATGAATAACTATAATCGTTTTTTTATATTTTGATATGTGAAATTTTGATATGAGACCTATGGGGAATAAAGGCTATTATTATTATTATTATTATTATTATTATTATAAAGTGATCACTTTAACCGTAAGGGTAGATAAAGTGAAACAAATGATTGTGCATTCTAATGACATCTGTCATTCTATTTCAAATGCAGGTTATAAAATGACGTTCAGAACATATGACAATTCTGTTTCTATAAGAACGTTCACGACGCTAGGACTAGCTTACTATTTTTGATGTGTCTAAATTAAATTCAGAATTATCAGAAGCTTTACAATGGCTTATATGGCTTCTGCTATAAAACAAAGTTTTGCATTATAGATACACGACGATAAAGGGAAAGTAACCATCTCGTGAAACATCTTTCGCTCAATGGTTAAAATATCACTTTATCGTCTTGTATTATAAATAACTAAATTTATCGATAGTTTATGTAATTATCAATAGATGGATAACTATCGATATTTCGTTTCGTCATTGTTTTCATGGCTATGTAGATTTACATAAAAATGTTCTCTCGTATATTAGACATTTCCGTAAGTATATATTTTTGACACTTTTGGAGTACTTTGGATTTATTTAATCTGTTGGTGCCGACAGTTATGAATCAAACGTAATGTACAGATTTCCTGTAGGTATACAGTACGATATTGCATAAAATGGATTAATAGCTTGACGATATTTTCACTCCCTTTACAAGTGTAATACTGAAGGGTCAACTAATTATCAAGATTATGACGGTAAAATTTCGCACAGAAGAGATTTTAATTTGGATTAAAAGAATTTGTGGTGGAAATTTTGTTTGAATTATCGTGTTATGTAAATTGAAAAAAAATATTTTGTTTTTTTTTAGCCACGAGGCGGTAAAATTAATTAGCATTTACAATGGCCCGGCCATTGGGAAGAATAATCGAATGTCAAGCGGTCGGCTCTTATATACTAATACGCCCGCAATTTTTTATTTTCGTATAAACAAAACTTGGCATTTTCGAAGCTATTAAAATGCGGACGACAGCTAACAAAGTGCAATTAGCATCCAACTATTTTTGGGGTGGTAAAAATTGGGTGCTAGGACAAAATCGTTAAATCCTTTCCAGTAGCGAATTCCGTTTACCTATTATAGCTTTGAGATACATTGATTGCAATAAATTGAACGGGCAGATGGAAGCATTGCCACATCAATTCAAATAACGTAACATGCAAATATATGCCTCATTTCAACCCAGTTAACAGCATGTTGCTATCCACTGTGGGGCTGTTGAGGTTTTTTTCCTATCGAATTCTACCGATGAAAGGTCGCTTAGGAAAGCCACTCGATCGATCAGAGGATCTCAAAACCGTTCCCATCCTCTGATCACATTATAATGAAACATCCCATTTTTAGCAAAATGGACTTCAAGATATCTAACGTTGAAATTAAGGTAATGTAATCCTTTTCGTTTTTATACAAATTAGAATCGGCTCTATTTAAGAAATTGCGTTAAATTTTATTGAAAGTAATCAGAACAATTCTTAAAGGATTCGATTTTTTTTTAGAGCAAAATTGTACCGTATTAAAATAAACTGCACCAATATATACAACGGTTGACGAATATTGACCAAAATTTAATCAATTTGTCCCTTGACCATTGTCTACCTATTGCTAAAAACATAATTGGAAAATTCGAAACCGCTAGTGAGTTATGGTGTCCACAGGGGGACGTACAGACGGATGGACGACCAGAAGATTTTGTAAATCGCTATATCTACTTCTAAATGAATAGCACTGTATATAATATAATATAATATAATCAAATTTTTCTTTATTTTTTTGTTTGTTATTAATTAACTTCCTCTCTTCTTGATCTATAAATTATTATTGTCATTCATTGCAAATGGCACGCCACTAATCAAATAAACACTCAATTAATTAAAATAAATTAAATTTTGTACTCAGGACGTATTCTTTCTTTAATCAAAAATTATTATTAAGTATTAGGATTAAGTGGAAGAGCAGGTTATGAAACTTCCTTTTCATAAATCTTCACCCTTCGCTCTATTGAAGGTGACTCTGGTGGTAGTTTTTTATTTTCCATTTAATAGTAATGAATTTTGTTTATTAGTATGTAGATGTACAGTGTTATCATTCAGTAAATGGCCATTATTGTGATTCACTTACACGATAAATTAAATTTATTACGGTCCTTAAATAGATTGATTTATAACAGTTAATAATGATTATGTATCATTGACTTGTAACTCACATTTATGACACGTAAATTTATAACACGAGCGTGGATTTTACTATTAATCACTGCGGCGTCGATGTTAAAGCTAAGAATAAACACAATTTGCATATGTTGCAAACAAACAGCTTCTAAAGAAGTCTCGAATCAATGGGCCGTATGAATAAAAGTAAGCAAATGCTTATACTTGCAAAATTCAAAGTAAATACTCGTAAGTGCTCCTTCGCACTGGTCGACTTAGCAGCGCTTCTAAGCAGAAGGACAGGACGCAGTGCAGCGCTGCTAAACCATGATAAACAGAAAGGTGTAGTTACGGGTATTTACTTTGAATTTTGCAAGTATAAGCATTTGCTTACTTTTATTCATACGGCCCATTATATCATATTTCATGTAGAGAATCAGTCACAGCCGGTTTCATTACTATCGCTCTAGAAAATTCGCTATAAAATAACAATCGGTCTCAGATTCTGTAATGTCATAGCTACAATACTATTCCTTTAATAATTTTTCATAAGTATAATAGAAATACACTAAAATTAAAGCGGACGTGTTCACCAATCCTTATGTTTCTAGCTAACACTTTGATGCGTCGCATACGCGTAATCCCCATTGAAATAGAATGCAATTCACTCCACTGTTATACCTATAGTTACGTGGGTGCAACGTTGCATGATTGGGACTATTGGGAGTAACGAAAAAGATTAATAATATTGCTTAATATCTGATCGATAGGTAAAATCTGTATTGCCGCGTATATAGTCGTGGCTGCGTTGTCTGTAAATAAATAATTTATTTTAGATAAAACTGTACAAGGCAACAATGACACATTTCATTATTACATGAGCTTTATTTGTATAGAGAGCATATAACGATGTCATTTGCGACTCAATTACCTATTAATGTAATAGTTTGTCCATTCAGACTTGATTTGAACTTTACATTTAAAATTCACGTTATTGCTTTTTATTACTGGCGCCTAATTTCTAAAATGGCTCATATTTATAAATTATTATTGATCCATCTGCATATATTTATTGTACCAGTTCTCCCTAATTGCTACTGATGTTCAACGAGAGGTAAGTTGAAAGACTTCACCGCTGCAAGAATAACAAAATATTGTAACATACATTTAACTACGCAATTTATTTATTGACAATTAATTAACAATGAATGTATAAGTCTTGAAATGGATTAATTTATAACAGTAATTATTATTTACTACACACTTATAAGACGAGAGGGAGCTCGACGTTGATGCTGGAACTATCTGAAGCGCAATTCGATTTGCTTATATAGCAAACGCCCATTTTTCTCGAAAATTCTCGAACGCTTCCGAACGCTCCCGGGTGGAGTTCTACAATTAACGCAATAATTTCCAAGATACTGATCAGAGCACAACAAACGACACACTGATTAAGGTCGCTTATGGTCTATACGATTATGCGTAATGTCGTATAAGGTACTGAGCTCGGTAACGCCGTACGTGAGAACGCATGTATTTAAAAACATGAAATCTTTTTTGCGATGCTTCGCAGCGCGGCATCGCGTCGCGTCGCCGAGCTGAGTGAGAATCGACTTTAACTCTGATTCTTTGTAACAATTCGTGTTACATAATCCAAAAGTTTCGCTTATCAAAATAGTGTAAGTCAATATTTGCAAGTTGGCACTTCATGGTATCATGGACATTGAATTACTCGGTTATATGTGTCTTCTCAACAAAATATGATATTGATACCTTTTTGTCAAAATTCACGTTGTAATATATCAAATTCAATCGACCGACCTTGCAAGCGTAATTATTGAGAATATGATTTTCTTATGAAGCTTTTCAGTTTGAAAGCTTTCGCTTCTAACCAAAAAAGCTTTCCAACTCACACAAAACAATAAATTAGGATTAGAATTTCATTACTTATTATAAATTGTATCCGCTTGTTTACGAGGCATTCAACATATATTTGCGCAGCTCATGTGGCGTTGATCTTATTTCTGTGGAAACAAAAAGTTTATCAATTTTGTATTTGTAAACGCTACTCGTGCATCATAAAATAAATGCAAAAATGGTTTTTGGTTGCTATAAAGGTAAAATCATAATTCAGTCGAGCTAATAATTTTTGTAAATAGATTTTCATGCTCAATAAGCTCATAAATAACGAAAAAATCTTACATATGTAAAGCAGCCACTATAGCGTACAATGATCCAGAAAGGTTCGTCCGATAAAGGTCGCCTTCGCTTTCTTTCTCCCCAGAAGGGCCCATTTGTACTCGATGTGAATATGAATATACACGGAATTCGTGGAATGGCAATAATACTGCTAGCGTTTTGGTGTATTTTGTTTATTTTATTTTATTTCGCCTTTATTTTTGAGTGAGTGGGGTTTTAGCCAAGGCTACTCTACCAACCCAACCCACTATACATTTACAAATATCCATATCCGAACCCGGATTCGAACCAGGGACCCTTAGCACCACAGTCCAGCTGTAACTGAACTGCACCACACGGCCGGTTCCCAGAAGAAAGTTGTTACTCGCCCATTTGACAGTCAGAACGTGTCAGAATTTTCGTCTTCTCCTAGATTTGAAATCATTTTGGAACGCTTGCTGTAACGGGATTTCCCTGTATAGAAATCTTAATTGATCAAATTGCGTAAGCTATATTTATGTATGCATGTAACTTTGGGACGTACGCGTATTTCTATTGTAGCATTGGAAGGAAGTTGAGATGTGTTTCATTTACTTTGATCCGAATTGGGATATTATTTAACCGTGAGAAAGCTAAAAAGAAATTAACAATGTAAAGTCATATTTCACGGTTAGAAAAGCAAATTCATTTCACATGTAAATAAATAGGATCAAAAAACTGCTTTACGTATGTATATTCAGGATCAGGTAATTGAATGAGTCACTATAATGAAATATCCGCAAGGAGAGTGTTTAAAACGTCTATTCGATCCGAAGAACTTTTAGATGTTTCGTCTTAGTAAGATAGGCGGAACTTTATTACAATAGATACTAAGAGAGAGGGTATAAAAACAAGTACATTCATCATCCCCGAAAGTTAAGTGTATTTCCACGTGCAGCTTAGACGCGGAACATGCGCTAGTTTGTTTCACCCATCCAAACCGTGCGTTACCAAACGAATCGTCTTCTTGGCGATATTTAGAAGACCGAAAATTACATTGAAAACCAAGTATCATCTCCATATAGCCCGTAGCACCGCCCAGACGAGTTTTCAACAGTACGAGGTATTCGAAAATTTCCACAACAGAAAACAGCGTATCTGTTTCGTGACCGGTCCGTGTAAAGTACAGCTGAGAAGCCAATTTCATGTCCACAGCGAATCAACTATAAGTCATGTAATATACATTGTCCACGGTTCGCGCTCAACTACATCCAAACTCTGGGGGCGGTACCAGAGGACTTCATATCAAAGCATCCACGAAAGCACATCGAGAACTCCTAGTGCATGAACAATCAAGGTATTTATAAACAGTCACCTGTGTCATAATCGCCTCGTTGTAGTAATTAGCGCGTTGTCGAATAATCCGTTGTAGATCAGACTCACTGTAGCTTATTAGTATAAATTTAATGTTTTATGTTGCCTATACAATCTCGACTCATACCCAGACATTGTTAGCTTACTTACGTATTGCCGTTCGCTTTATTGTTATTGTACATAGTATTTGTAAAGATAGAAGTAATTTTCTTTTATCACCTGGGTCATCACATTGAGTTAGTATTTACATACGACTATATCAAAAGTTTGACTATTTCCAACCAATGCCAAGTATGATTTTGCGAGGGAATGTGGTTTAACAAATTACGTTTTCATCAATCGTTTTGCCTCAACCCATTTACTAAAATGTGTTATCTTACAGTAAAGGCGATATCTTAAAGAAAATAAACACCGTTAGCCTTGAATAAAGATATTGAGTTATTATTTATCCTTTATCATTAAGGCCAGAAGAGGGTTATTAACCGACGAGCAGCCGAGGCATATTAATATATTAACCTCACGAGAACCACACCCAATTTTATCAATCAGAAGTTGGAGAAAAGAAGAGTTTGTAACAATCATTTGCAATGCTTTCTTTGTAGCTACCTACCGATTATTATTTTAGCACCATTCACTTGGAGTTACATTCATGTACTGCGAAGTAGAAATATATTTCATGCTAATTTGCGTTTGACTTCTCAATCGAGTTTGTTTGTGTTTCACTTGTTCCTTCTCTAGGATTGGTGACTATTTAGCAGTGCTGGCCTGTTCTTCTATTTTGCGGTCCGCATGCTTACCTTTCTTAGTCTTTCGGTATCAAGAAGATGTAACCACTTATTAGTAAGAACACGTAAAACGGATATTGTAATTAGAATGAATAATTCATAATTCATAAGTATCTGTCATTTTATAATTTAGGTGCCAATAATAGAAAGCAATAATCTGAATTTTAAATTAAAGCTCAAATCAAATTTGAATGGACAATATAACATTAACCGTTAATTGAACCACAAATGATGTTATCGATTGTTACAGGCTCTATTTGCAAATGAAATTCGTACATTGATGAAATGTGCTATTTTTCCCTTATTTCCGTTTGTATAATGGCTATTACTCGGGAGAAAAATGCTACGCTTTTTCTACGAATATTGGCAAAATTTAAATGAAAACAATAGTATAAGTAGCATCGAATTATCGTATGAACAGATTGGGAATGATGTGGTGTAACTATTAGGTATCTAACACAACAGTAGGTAAGACGAAAAATTTTTTAATAAGTTTACAAGAAATTAATATGTTTTTATATAATTTAAAAGTAAAGTCATTGGCGTCATTTAGTTAAACAAAATACCAAGATGTTGAAGTTGACTCCTTACGGCCGATTCACATTATTGGTCACGTCACGGTCCGTGCACGGCACGGTCAATTATTGTAGTGTGTATTTTTTATGAACGTGTTCTGACCGTACCCTGATCAATATGCCTTATGGAATACACGCTATAACAATTGATTGTACCGTGAACGGACCGTGATCTAACAGTGACGTGACCGATAATGTAAATTGACCTTTAGACTTCTCCCTACTTTTTGCTTTTTGACTGTGACGACAATAATATTGATGAAAATGCAATGCCATTCAATATTGTCAATGCTTTCGGCTAAACCTGGCTATTTTAACGTATTCGGTCACGAGAAATTAGAGAAAGAGGCACATCAGCCAATAAGAGAACAGATTACTACTTGACTAAATAGATTAAAATTCAGTTTCTTTATCACATTTTAATGAGAATCATGTTATCCATCTTCTTTAAACACTAAATTTTGATGACTACCGTCGTACCTTAATTTACACTTTTATAAATTAAGTAGACATATTGCACAATCATAAATGTTACGTATTCAACGCGGGATGTAATCTCATTGGGGATTCAATTCTTTCTCTTTCAGAAGCCATAACATACAAAATACTGTCGGTTATATGGGTTATTAAAATTTTATTACACATAAAATTGGTATTTATACAGCTTTTTCGTACTAATTCCAACAGAACCGTGTAACTGGATGCTATACACCGACTCAATGTTTACATTATACTGGTTTATGTGTGCGTACAACAATCAATATTTCACCCGAAGAGCACTAAAATAATAGTAAAATTTGCATTTGGGTTTTTTCTTTTTGAATTTTTTTGAGCACCTCTCCGTTTTATGTTAATAAGGGCGTCGATATAGTTCGGTCACGTTGTCACGATATAAAGTTAAGTGCGGAGGGATGCGGTTCATTCAATGCGATGTATAAAGATTAGAATGGCGATAAAAAAAAGGGTTGCATTGTCTGCGATGGGCAACGGAGAACGAGCTGGCTGGTTCGAAAAAACGAAATTAAAACTGTGAGGTTACAGAGTGCAACCGTCCTAATTTGTTATTTGAAGATTCCGAGAAAAATTTGCCGAATTCGCCTGATTGAAGTTGGGCGAAACTTGTTAGGAAACAAAAACTTCTTATTTATGTCTAACATCATGTTTTAGTAAAAGAGGGTCGCATTATTTCCTTGAAAGGAGGAAAAATCTTAGATTTCTTTTACTATAAGTAATACTACACGATTAAGAACTTATAAAATGTTTCCGGAGACTTACGTGGAAATAAATTTTAGGATTATTAATACTTTCCTTTCATAGACATTTTTAGTAAAACGAAAAGAAACTTTCTTAAGTGAGTATTAGCGTTATTTGGGAAGTTTAGAGTACTTGTGGGAACTTCTCGTTGCGTCATAAGGATTTAGTATTACTTACTATTCGTAAATTTTAGAAAGAATTCTAAGATCAAAAGCCCACAAGATCAAAAGTGAAAAAGGCCCAATATGCACGGATTCGGTAATGTAACTATTTTCATTCCCCAAAAACAGAAAGAAAAATTACAATGAAATTACTGTTTTTCGTTGAAACTCGAGGGATAGGCACAAAACTGAGTATTCATTTTTCATTCCTAAGGGTATTTCTGCATTGCCTCTATATCGATTGACAGAAAAATTAGGAAATGCCAGAAATTTTCTTGTTGGGGCTTTATCTTACAATTGCATATTTTCTTTTCATTTCAGTAGTGTGTAATGATGCTACCTACTCCATTATCATACTTGGTTGAAGGTTCACTAGATAATAATATAATTTGACGTTTGAATACAGAAGTTTTAGAATTTACGTCGCCGTCGTTTGTGAAGTTAATAAAGTGGTTTACTGATATTCAGTGTTGTGTCAGTCAAGTGTCTCATAATTGAGGTCGAAAAAAATATTTTATAAGCAACAAACGCCCTGAAGAATATTATCGTAACCAACAATTAACAAGATAGCGTCTAAATTCAATAATAGGAGGATCGTATGCCTTGGAGATCATACAAGTGTTCAGTGTTTTTTCTTCTATTTTCGTCTGTGGTGTTTGATGAACAATGAATTTGTTTTGAATATATTTAGTTTACGTAGTCTTGGGGAAAGTTATGGTAAAATTTCGTTCTTTAAAAGTTGTGCCACGTGTATTTATTAAAGTAGTTAGATCGCGTTCGGCTGAAGTCAAGTGATGTGTACTCGGCCTACCTATTACTTACAGTAAACGTCCCCAAAAAAATGTTGTTATGAAGGAAACATAATTAGAAATACGGTATGAGTGGTATTTTGTACCTCAGCACAATGCAAACGTCTTACATGATTTTTAAAAAGGTATATACAGTAGTCAACTTGACTAGTCTCCCTACTTTTCGACCCTGTTTCAAACCTTTGCACACTAAATGGTGACGACACACCGCGACTAAATATTCACAGTGTAAGCGGTAAATCCTAAACGAATATATTTATTTTTAATCAAAACGTATGCGAGACGTATGTAAAAGCCGGGAAACTAAATAATTTGGCGTTTTACGTGAAGTCGGTGTAGTGGATTTGGTTTTTCGATGTTGGCACCAGAGATCCCCAGCCGCTATCTTGATCTCGATCCGATCAGTGTGTCAACAAGACGTGTGCACTGTGCAGGCCTTTATAAATATCGCTGGTTTTGGTGTTCTTTCTGAAAGACACCATGCCTTTTGTGAAGAAAAGTGCTCAGCAGAAGAAGGAAAAGATTGTCCTAGCTCAGCTATTTACTAGACCTAGTGGAAATTCAGCAGATTTAAACGCGTGCTGCATAGCGTGCCGCCACGTCAGAGCAGACGCCGCTCCGGCGGTAAATATCTTCCTTATTTCATCATGAACATGTACTTTTGCGTGCATATTTAGATTCGTCACAAAATTTCGCTTCTAATGAGACCCATCTCATTTAAGTCTTGATACAAAAACCTTCGCTAGCTCAGAAAAACTGAGTCTGTCCATAAGAGCCCATGTTAAAATACCCTGTTTTTACTGTCAAATATCTCAGAAACGGCACATAGGAACACTTTTTTCTTTTGACCATTAGAAAGTGCGTCTCTCAGAGAATAAGTGACCAAATTTTTACCAACTTCTTGTTACTTTTACCTAGGCGCTCGAACTACTTTAACCCAGTAAATTCTGAATCTCTTGAAGAGTAAACCGAGCGGTAAAATAAAAATCTTAAATGGTGATTACACTTTTATTATACGCTGCCAATGCCAACGCACATGACGTCTAAAATGTCAAACCTTTATATCATGAAATGAGTTGAGAAATTAACCCCTTTTTTAATCCTGTTATCTAATTGTCTCCTGCTAGTCTTATTATCCAAGGATTTAAACGCTTTATATACAGAGTGGCCCAACGAGAAGAATACAGAAGGCTTTTAGGCTATTAAATTTAGAAATTTCGAAAAATCCTCGAACACGTCAATTTTGTATTCGAGGGAGACAACTTTTGGAATACAAATCACGAACCCAAGTCTTCACCCCTCTACGTAGGGAGCTTAACCCCTAAAATTTTAAATAGAATCCTATGGCAACTGGCACAGTATTTGAAAGCCAATTTAATCGTGATTACGAATCTACTTTGCTTTTTAAATTCTATTGATTCGTTTATAAACAATTTACAAGAGCAATAAACTTTAAACAAGATAGGCAATTTCAAACAATTCTAAAAGGAAAAATAGACACTGAGATAACAAAATCAAGTACAATAAACCAACTTCAGACCAGATTTACACTTTATAAATTGAAATATTCTCATATACAGGATGACACGTCATTATTTTCGAAGTTTAGACGTATATTGGAAAGCAATGTGTGGGACTTTATCAACATTATCGCCAATATTATAGAACCCATTGCGATCAAAAATGAGCTGCTGTCGAGTCACCTTTGGAAGTTCAAGTTAAGAAGGAAATCGTACTTAACTTGAAGTTCCAAAAGCGACTCGATAGCAACTCATTTTTGATTCTAGTATCTTAATTCGGGGGTTATAGTGTAACTAGATATATCAGCAAAATTTCCTGTAGATATATCGTTACACGTTGTGTAAATTGGGGATATAGGGAAAATGTTGGTGCGTGCTGTGAGAACGTCAAATGGAATGAAGTTTCTGGAATTGTGCCTAGGAATGTTAAATGAAAGCTCCTGCAATCTAGTTGATTGTGGAGGAGTTGGTGTAGGAGTTGTTACAAAGCACATAACCCTCGACTTTGACAGGAGTGTAAACTAAATGTCGCAAAGCTTGACTAAACCCTTGTGGGGGTAGAGACCATACTGACCTTTTAAATGCGTGTGAAAGCTTGAGGCGCCGAGAAGTCGTGGAAAATGACGAGATTAGCTAGAATTACTGCACGATTTTGCAAGCGTCACCTCCGTCGCTGAGTATCGTGGTTTCTGCAAGTTCCGCGGGATTTCACTCCACGTGGAGTTGAGTTATTCATGTCAAGGATTTTGAAAAGGTTGCGTTCCGGAATGTGTGTCACTGAAAAAAAAGTATTGAGAATTTGATTATTCGGAGAGAGCCATCAGGCAATGAAGGTTAAACCGCGGTAGAATTCTCGTTGAGCCGCAAGAGTATTAGAATGCTGGTTGAACTGTAAGCGTAGTTAGGTCACCCATCTGAAAATTATGTGGTTTTTATATTTTGTGTTAGAATTCGCGTTTTGATTTTGTAACTACTCGTACCCTAAAATAGATTTTAGTTATGCAATATGTAAATACAGTAACAAATTCTGAATGTTTGTTTGCTTGTCTAAGCGCTAAATTGTACAAGTGCACCTTTATAACCGCGATGTTACAAACGGGGTTGAACAAATAAAGAATAAATACCGCTGAAGCACTGAGAAGTTGACAGAAGTTCTAAAGAATCTAAATGTACAAGGTAAATAAATTGGATTCTTTAATGATTAGGGAGTTCATCAAATGGCGGAATAGAAATGATTCGGTTTAATATAACAATCTTCACAACACCTTTGCGCCATGCTCTGTCCGACGGACATATCGGCAGCATTATACTTGCGTCATAAGGAATGAGATAAATCGATTGTGATTACGTTAACGTATATTCACTATAATTGGACAAGTGGAATAAAACCTTCTAATATATAACCGATACAATGTTTCATCAGCGTTCAAGGCACATACGTATGTTTTTGCCTGGGTTAAGGTAGGCAATAATTCAATTTTTATTGAAAATAGAACAAAGATAAATTTTACTTATTTATTTTATTTTAGGATATATGCACATTTAGAACGTCCAGCATCGTATTTATATGACTATGACATTACCATAGAGGCTGTTTCACAGAAATTGTCATGCACGTCATTTATGGAGATGACGCTACCATTATACTCGGTTAAACTTAAATCCGGATCATGACCAACATTATAATAGAAAACTTGTTTCACACGAACGAATAAAAGACAGCCAACGACATACGTTCTCGAAATCAGATCGACCACGCGGTCTGCCTTCCTCAGGAACCAATTCAGATGCGAGTCATATTTTATGCATATTCATATCGACTATTTACTGGTATCCATATTTACCAGAAAACCTTCGAAAGCTTTCCAAATCTTTGTAGAAAATATTCTTCGTTAAATTTTCACTGATTCAAAGTAGACTTTTATAACATTGTTTGTGGTTCACTGTATTAGCTAGCTTTAGAATACTGTGTGCAAGAGTAGATGTCATTCTTGTTGATATGAAATACAAGGTTTTATAAGGAAGTACCGAATTTTCACTCATGTTTTTTTGTTCCGGAACTGGGGTGCTTGAGCTACGTTTGCCTAGGTACATTATGAGTCGGTGTGTGTCCTTTTGTATTCAAACTAGTGTGTCACAGTCGATTAACTACCCCACGACCATCCCGTGTGAGCTCACCAAGACCAAGAGGCCGAGCCAGCCTGTGCAACTGCCGAATATACTGCTTGCAACAGATTTCTCAGAAACTTTTTGGAGATCCTTAAAAAATTCTGAAGATATTCTTTACTGATACTTTTGAGATTCCCAGATTCTTCGGAAATACTCTCAATATTCTTAGAACCCCTTCTAACGTTTTTCACATCATTTTTGAAAGCTTTGTAGAAATTGTAGAGAGAAAACGGCTTCTGAAAGGATCATTCAATGATGTTCTTTGGACAATGTTTAGAGGTCTACGAGTGATTATCCAGGCAGGGGGCAATGTAATAGTGGTTAGAATTGATACAGCAGCACTCGCCGGTTGTTCAATCTCTCAGAGTAAAAGTCCAGTTTTAGCTCTTCCCCTCTCTGTTTTGTGCTACTATTATTGTGCCGTTAAATGTCGTTTTTAGTTGTGCAGCTGTCTAGAATGGAATTTCATGTGCATGTTGTAACATTTCGTTACATTACAAGGGTTGAATACCCCCATTCGTACCAAATAAAACTATTGGTCCTCTATCGCACTGATAAAAAATTTCTCTATTGCAATTTGTTCATCGATCTCCTTTTTAAATCTCAAAATCAGAACTTGACGCTTTGATTTGACTGCATATGAATTCAAAAATAAATAATTAAATATAGTGGCAAACTAAAGTCGATTCAATTTCCTTCTCCTTTCCATTTTTTTCTGATTTAAAAGATTGATTTGTTTCATATAAATACAAAAAAATACAATTCCTACCTCGTGGTCATGTATCATTTCCATAAGGCTATTTCCAAATTTTTGTATATGGTCCATGCAATGAATCACCATAGATAGATTCCTTTAACGATATTATGATGTTTTGTTTATGTCACAAATGGTAGTCCTCCCTTGAAAAAAGGTTCCCTCCAAGAAAAATTGAAAACTGGGTCGCTTCTAGTATGATACAATTGAACCTATTTGTGACTTGCTCTCGCACAAAACTGCTTCGCGTAGTATGAAAACTTTCAGGAAAATGAAGCTTGTATTTACCTCGACTGCATCCAAAACTTGGTCAAATCGAGTTGTTCTTAGTGCACAAGAATAAAACAGCTGATTTTTCCGCTTATTATTTGAGATTTTTCGTGAGAAAAATGCCACTTTAAATACGATTTAAGCGTCTTAGATTATTTAACTACGACCAAATTTTGTGTATAGTACGACTTATTCGAAATGTCAACGAACGCACGTGTAACATTATATGATCGCAATTTAAGAATTGCCATTTACTTAAACGGTGAAGTTAATATTAATTGTAGTGATACCAGTGGAGTATGCGTAGGCGTTGCATTAAAACGAATTGTTTTTTTTTTTTTTTTTATTATTATTAGCGCATCAACCGCGTAGGGTTATTTGCGCTGATATTATGCTTCTGTAATGAAATGACTATTGGTGTATGACATTGATAGATTTTAGATAGTTTGTAACGTTTCCGAAGTTGCACTTCTCTCCTAATATTTCTCGAAGGGATCCTTGAATGTGGTGTCGGGAACGCTGGATAGTATACTTGTTACATGAGGTGAAGATGTGACTGACTGTGAGGTCCACATCACATACGTCGCATTTGGGTTTGTCACTTTTATTTAACAAATATTCGTGAGTCATTTTTGTATGTCCTATTCTTAGTCTATTGATTATAACTTGGGCTTTCCGGGTAGATGGTGATGGTAATATTACGTTTACATTTGGTTTAATTTCCCGTAATTTTGAAATTGACGCACTGTGTTTATTTTGCCACTCCCGTAATACTTGTTGTTTAATGAAGAATTTAAGGTCACTATGTATGATTACACTTATATTATTTGTGTCGTTATTGGGTTCAATCGCGTTTTTAGCTTCCATGTCTGCTCTTTCATTTCCCTCTATTCCTATATGGGATGGAACCCATACAAAACAGATTTCTTTGTTGGATTCTCTTGATATTCTAAGTTCATTTTTAATAGATTTAATAATTGGATGACTTGGATATAACTTTTGTAAGCTCGTTATTGCACTAAGAGAGTCTGAGATTAAAACGAATTTTCGATGATATTGTCTGTTTACATATTTTACAGCGCTATGGATGGCGAATAATTCTGCCGTGTATATGCTGCTGATGGAGGGCATTTTGTATCGTTCGATATCCTGGTCGGATACCAGAGCGGCTCCTACTCCGTGACTAGTTTTTGATGCATCCGTAAATACTGTTTTATATCCCCTTAATTTGGAAATTATTTCGGTGAAGCGTTGGCGTATTATGATGTTGTTGGTGTCTATCTTCGGAATTTCTGTAAGGCTAGTATCGATTTGGGGATACTGGTGGGACCATGGCGGGCAGTTCTCAAATTCTAGCGTTTGGATGTTTTTGAAGTTGACTTGGAGGTTGTTTGAGTACTCGTTAATGCGTTGGTAAAATGGTCTTGTTAGTGATGGTCTTCTAGCATATGAATTTTGGAATCTGTTTGAAAATGTATTGGTGAATGAAGGTTTTGATGGAAGAGTTGCAGTTTTTGCTGCGTACGTTAGACTAAGCTGTTGTCTCCTAATTGCAAGTGGCGGTTCGTTGGCGATGCTATGTAGACTTTCTATTGGACTGGTATGGTAAGCGCCTTGAGCCATCCGTAACGCTTTATTTTGAATTACTTCTAGAGCTTTTGTTACATATGTCTTTGCTGAATCGTATGAAAGGGCTCCATAATCCAATCTTGATCGGATGAACGCTTTATAGATCATCACAAGAGAATCACTGTCTGCTCCCCAGCTTGTGTTAGATAAAGATTTCATGATGTTGAGTGCCTTATTGCATGCTACCTTTAAGTTCGAAATGTGGGGTTTCCAGTTAAGTTTTTGATCAAATGTTACCCCCAGAATTTTTATTTGATCTGTATATTGTATGGTTTGGTTTTTGTATGTCAGTGTGGGATTTGGCTGGTTTGAATTACCCTTTGAGAATAAGATACATTTCGTTTTCATAGCGGAAAACTGGAATCCGGTTTTGTTGGACCATTCCTCGAGGTTATTCAGGCAGTTTTGCATACACTCTTGGATTGTATGTGTATTTTTCCCTTTCATGTATATAATTAGGTCGTCTGCATAAAGTCTAACTTTGATTGGGGATTTCACATTGTCCACTACACTGTTGATAGAAATTAGAAACAGGGTGGCGCTTAGAACTGATCCTTGGGGAAAGCCATTTTCTTGGGTCTTGCTTGTTGAATAGGTTCCGTTCGTTCTGACACGAAATGTTCTTGATTTTAAAAAGTTTTTGATAAACATAAGGATGTTTCCCCTGATGTCCCATCTAGATAAACTTGAGAGAGCTAAATGTCTCCAGGCGATGTCATACGCTTTATCAATGTCAAGTCCAATTGCTAAGCATTTCTGATCGTTTATGAATGCTTCATGTATTTCCGCTTCAATGTCAACCAGCGTGTCGATTGTAGATCTGTTTCTTCGAAATCCGTATTGTTCAGGTGCAATTAAACTTCTGCTTTCGAGGGTCCATGTCAGACGTCGAGTAATTATTTTTTCTAATAATTTGCACATCGTGCATGTCAGCGATATTGGTCTATATGAATCAGGGTTTAATTTATCTTTTCCTGGCTTCAGGATCGAGATAATAATTGCTTCTCGCCATTTGTCCGGAAATAGTTGTTTACCTAACAGAGAGTTGAAAAAGTTCATTAGAAATAATTTGGCATTTTCTGGTAGATTCTTTAGAAATATTGAAGGTATATCGTCTGGTCCCGCTGCTGAATTTCTGGTATTCTCTAGGGCATCATTTACTTCATTAAGTGTTATTGTTTCGTTGATGGTAGTTTGGTTCTCTTCTGTTGCTATTATTTCTGTTGTTTCGGTCGTTGTTTTGTGTTGAATGAAGTAGGGGCACAGATTTTCGTTGCTAGACCGTTTTTGATATGTGACTGATAGGCATTCTGCTATTTCAGCTTTGTTTGATATTAACTTGTCATTTTGTATGAGAGCGCGTATGGCGTCGTAGCTTTTATTTCCGTTTTTTTTCCGTTTATTCTCCGTATTTTTTTCCAAACGGTAGATATTGGAGTTTGGTGGTTAATTTTTAAAGTAAATTTTTGCCAAGACTCTTTTTTACTCTTCTTAATGATATATCTAGCTCTTGCTCTGGCCTTCTTAAAAAGAATGAGATTTTCTTTTGTTTTGTGACGTTTATAATAATTAAACTGATGCTTGCTTCGTTTTACGGCTTCATCGCATTCTGCGTTCCACCAAGGTACAGGGGTATGATGTACAAGTGCAGAGGTTTTCTTTACATGTTTGATAGCTGCTTCTTGAATTATTCGTGTAAAGTCTTCTAGTATCTCGTTGATATTCTCACTGGAAACCTCATGGTTGACGGTGTTAATTTTGTTTTCGATTTCTTCCCTGTATTTCGGCCAATTTGCTTTGTCTATCTTCCATCTTGGTGACCATAGGGAATCCCTTTGCTCTTCGTCCTGTTTTGTAATTTTTATTGGACGGTGATAACTACCATAAATATGGGGGATCACATCCCATTCGAGATGTGTACCAGTTTGTGGGTCGCAAATGGAGAGGTCAAGCGTTGAGAAATTCCCAGTGAAGGAGTTGAATCGAGTTTGATTTCCATCGTTCAGTAGATTTAAATTATAACGATCTATTATGCTTTCGATTATTCTTCCTCTAGCATCTGTACTGATTGACCCCCAAATCTCATTATGGGCGTTAAAGTCTCCTATTATAATTCGAGGGGATGGAATTTGTTCTAATACAATTGCTATATCGTTGTTACTGATATTTAAATTTGGAGGTAAGTAAATGTTGCAAATATTAAACTTTGATGATGTTATTATTGTTGTAGCTACAGCCTCGAGATTAGTAAGTTTGAAGTGGTATAGGGGTTGCGCTGATGTTATTTTTGACGTATATAGCTACGCCTCCACTTGCATGTTGGTGAAGCCTATTTTTGTAGAAACATTGATAGTTTTTGAGGACGTGAAATTTTTCGTCTTTGAAGTGGGTCTCTTGAAGGCATATTACTGTTGGTTTATGTTCATTGATTAGGATTTTTAAAAATTCTAAATGAGCAAAGTGCCCGTTAATATTCCACTGAAGAATGAATTTTATTGGGGTGATATAATTATATGTTTGTAGGTTTAGGTTGCTTAGTATGTTTCGCTAGAAGAATCACTTTCTGTCAGTCTATCGTCGTTTAATTGTTTATTGTCTATTTTCTTTTTTATTCTAGTGCATCTGGTTTTCATATTACGATCCGTGAAGTGAGGGTAGATTGTGGTTGCCATAGTTAAGAGCGATTGGATTTCTTGGGTATATGTTCTTGCTAAGCTAAGTACGTCTGAAGATCCGTGGGCATTTTCGAAAAAGTCAAAAAATTGTTGGTATGTTAATACAAAAGGTGGGTTTTGGTTTTCTATTCTCTATGCGAATTTTATTAACACGAGTGCTGCGTTACGTACTTTTCTCCGACGTTTTATCCGCTAATGTTTATAACAGGTTTAAAATATGACCCTAATAAAATTCAGACCGACGAAAGATTAACGTATCTTCCGCGATTCCCAAAACTCTGTTTGCGACGATCTGTCTTAAAATCACGTGATTTAATCGTGAAAACTGAACGAAAAACTCGCAATAACCCTATTGCGAGCGAGGTTGAGCTGGAACTCGTTTCGCTCTAATTTTATATATGTAGGTGCCTAAGTACAAAGACAAAACGTAACCAAAGCGATTGCCACGATGGCGTACCGAATAATATTTCGGTATTGCATTCCCCGCACCCGTCTCCAAACGATTCTAAGCAACCTTGCAGCTAGTCCTTCTTCTGTTATACACGTTCAACCAATTCGATTCCAACAACTTGTAATCAGTTGAGTACAAGTTGTTGGAAACGAATTGGTTGAACATGTATAACAGAAGAAGGCTACATGCAGCATGTTTATATCACCAGATAATTACTACCAAAACTCCCTCGTATCTCTATAATAAAATACAGTTCTCATCACAACTTCATGATTTCTGTTTAAGAAATAAAAGTTTACTCATTAAACCTAACCATAAATCGCAGCTATACAAGCTATCTTTTTCATATAATATTGCGAAATATTATAATGAGTTACCTGATTCGTTTAAAACCTTAGCCTCTGATCATTTTAAGATACATGTACGCCATTTCCTAATTAGCAGACAGTAATTTACTCTCATCTTGGGATTAAGTGGTAGAACAGTCGCCTAATTTGGGTAAGACTGAACTTCGTCCCTTTGGACACTCCTTTTCTTCTTTTTTTTTTAAATTGTTTTCTTGTTTTGTTATTATATATTATTGAGGTGGAAGTATGTCCAATAAATGGCTTATTATTATTAATATTAGTCCTGGGGCTGCTGTAATCGCGACAACAGCGCACGCGTTTCTAAATACGTTCTTCTTATCGCTCGTTTATCGCTGTACCCACTCTCGTTCACCTTTCGTATGAAGCGGTACATATGTAAATTTTCCTATACTTCAATTAAATACGTTTCGAAAAATTTAAAACTGCAAAGCGAGCTACCGTTACAATGTGTGGTTCATATGGTACCTACGGACGTCTGTTCATCGTTTTGCATCAATTCCTATCTATAGTGCATTATTTTGTGTTGCTTTGTACACATTTTGTGCTATTGTAGATTGTGAACTACTCGATTTCTCAGATGTTTGGCATTCCTGATGCAGAGGACCCATGGATGTTCTTCAGTGTCCTCCGATTCAAATTGCTGTTTTCGTGTTACATTTTCTTCTCGACAGAAAAATGTTACTAATGTTATAGGAGTGGAGAAAAACAATAACTCTAACGATATTTACCAATCGTGTAGCTGTAATACAATCCAAGTTTCAAATTTGGGATCATAATAGAATGCAGGCTATCGATGTCTAAAAATTGAAATAATAGCATACCTTATCAGGCAAAATGGAAAACAAGGAGCATTTTATTAGAAATAAAAGCAAAATTCGGCACTTCAAGCAATATAAAAAGCAAAATCAATATCTCGTAAAAAATAAACGTTCATCAGAGTATTAAATTCATGACCGGTTTTGGCTATTAGCAACTAAATAAAAATGCATACGCGCCATACCCATCCATATATGAGTGTAAATAGCTTTGCTTTACAAACTGAACTTCAAAACAACATTCAATTAACGGAGAGTATTTCTATTAAACCCTGTTAACCCTTGCCAAACATGAGTAAAATGTAATCCACGTTGATGTATATGCAGAGCCCCAGTTTATAATAACAAAATGTTTATCTAGCCAAATGCGGATAACTAATGGCATTTTATTTATACAATTTCGTTGAGAATTGGTTACACTTAGTATCTATAATACAGTCCTCTGAATTAACCTCAATTATACAGTGATATTTATTAGGAAGTAGACATGTGTGTTGTTTTTCCCTATGTCTACTTTTAAATGGCAAACACTCTTCTGGGCGCCTAATTTTATGCATCCACAGTAACTTCTTAAAACAAATAAAGATCAGGATGTCATATTAATTAATATGAATATTGTTGCTTTGGCATGTTAATGTGTCATTCATAGACTGAGGGTGTCCTTGTTGAACGCCTAAGGCACATCGGGGAAAACGCTTGAGTCTTGAATCAAGCAATTTTCCCATCTTTCTATCCGTTTTCCGAGGGCCCTTCCAGCCTTTATCACCACAATCAAGGTTTTGAATGCGATCGCGATCGCTTCTGTTGAAAGAATCAATCAGATGCGTAACCGTAAGAGACAGCTTAGTTTTCACTTCTCTCTCACCTGCAGTATCCGTGCTTAGCATTGCGTCTCGCAGTACATTTATATATATCGATGGTTGAGATACACTTTAAAAATTGAAAAAAATTCGCGTATACACATATGTATGCGAAACGTTGCCTTAATGCCTCGTTGAGGTCGTCTATGGTTAATCTACTGTTAAAGTAAGGGTATCCAGTGGGAAATAGTTTCACTTTGTAGCATCAAGTTAATGTATGGCTCAACATTCTATCTAGCTTAATAACGAGCGGGTTTAACGATATGTTTTAAAGTACCTTTTCTGGGTCTTTTGACGTTAAGTTGTGTTCAAAGGTAAATCTTCAGTTCATAAAACTACAGAGCCATAAGTAGACTCCAACTTATCTCTACAATTAGAATTTAAATTTTCCGTTTGTTTTACAGCGATTTGCATACTTTTAATTTCTTTTCTTTTGCATTTATGCATTTATTCAGGTCTAGTTTTATTTTACATGCTATAAAACGTCCTCGTAGTTTACTTTAATGATAACGTCAACCTACTGCATTACATTTTAGAATATACTCTGAAAGACAAGAAATGGAATAATACGTGCAACCAAAAATGACAAGTTTACTTTCTTGGCGGTGGCTTATAATTTTTTATAAATGGTCGTAAGCTAAGAGCAATGTACCTAATTGCTGCAGCTGGACATGTTGCTCGGAACTGCGATAGGCCTATAAACAAACACTGTTTCACTTCTGGTACACCTGAAGTCACCCGTTGAAACTGTTCCAAGTGTTCTGGTAGGCTGGAAAATGACCAAAGGCGATGGTAGAAGGGGGCCAGGTATCATCTCTTGAATTTCAGGAAGCCCATCGTGTTCATTGTTTGTTAGATTATGTGTTCTCGCATATTCAGAGGGATTAAAGACTACATATCATGGTCAATATTGCTGTGTACATTGATCCCAGGCCAAAAAGAACCATACTCAAAACACTTCAAACCTCGCAAACTCCTCAATTGTAACTTTTCTCGATGCAAATCCTCGCCCCAATACATAAAAATGATTTAAATCTGACCTTAAATTTTTGATTTCCGGCAGACAGTGGGCAAAATCAAAATCCATAAATTACAAATGGGCTGTTACCAAATTTTTACAAACACTTACAATGAACTTTAGTCGAGAATTAGTAAAATCAATTCTATCTGAGCATAAAAATGATCTTTCGTCGTGAAAAGGGTCCGAATGAACACAGAATTTGCGTGACATTACACAAACAAATTTTATTTTACAAACACAAATAAAAACAACCATTACAGTCCTGTTAAGATAAAATTGGACCAACAATGCCCAAAACCCCAAAAGAAAAATCAAAAACAATTCGCATGTTAGTTCATCATATTGCAAACGATGATCAATAAACACTTAAAATTACAATTTTTCTAGTTAATAATATCCGAATATTGTTCGTACACACCAATCATTAGCAAACTAACAGAAACCAAAAACACCTGATGCACCGTGACACACAAAAAACTTGGTCTTACTGCTTCCTTTCCCCGATGCAGTTGTAAAAGTTATCCTTATCTTTCGTTAACGTAACCCTCATCAAAAACTTAAAATTGCCGTCCGACGCTCCCAACCAAATGACTCCAAGTGCTTGCACTAACGCTTTCCTGGAGCACAGCAAAACCGAAAACCAAAACAGCTTGTGACAACAAATCCAAAGTCGATAAACGTTTTTTTTTATTCTTCAGAACTTAAAACATACAGTGAGTTTTTTTAAAATGCGAACATAGGAGTTTGCATGCAATGTAATTTCCCTATGTTCGATTTTTAAAAAAACAGATCAATCTATGAGGTGTGCGCGGTTCACATGACATTCCCACCAGTAAAACGCACAACTTGTGTGACTATGAACAGCAACTCTATAGTCTTGATGATGAAGAGCGCTCGGTAAGATTTTTTTAAAGAAGCCATGTGAGGCCATTGCAACTTAAGGATAAATGTTTCTTAAACTTACAATAACTCCACCTCACAGGGCACGCGCTGACACGACAACTCATTGTTGAAGGTGTTATTCTGTGCTCATTGTGAACCAACCTTCAATTATTTGTAGTTCATGTGCACCTGGTATTCTACTAATTTGATCTATTCAATACCTACATAAATGAAGAAAATAAGAAAATAAATAACGAAAACAATTACAACAAACGTTCGAAGTATCCTCCTTGACATTCTAAGCAATAACCTAACCGATTTCGTAATTAAATTTGACGGCGGTATTTTTAAAAATGTGACAGCTGTCAATTGTATCTACTACTCATTTGAACTACTCAATAGATTGATGTGTTTTTTTTTAAATCGAACATATAGGGAAATTACATTGCATGCAAACTCCTATGTTCGCATTTTAAAAAAATTCACTGTATATATTAAAACAATGTCTAAAATATCATGTTATCCATGTAACAGAGACTTCGCATTAATTCTGGCCAATGAAATTACTAGATTACTAACTTGTAAAATTTTTACAGGTCAGCTGTCAGTTTTACAGGTCAGCTGTCAGTTTTACAAGTCAGTAGCGTTTAAACATGACGTTTACCCGTTTGCGTTTTGTCTTGTTAATCAACGTTTACAACTGAGTAACAAATAAAAAATTTTACAGTAGCGAATGGTGAATCGTGTGCTTGTTTGGGTGTCCTTTGAGTACCAGTTAGATGGAGGGAGGTGGTAAAAACCATCGATATTTTAGTTGTTCCTAAATTGCTGATTATACCCCATTATACAGGGTGTTTTTTTGGGAGCTTTAGTTAAAAGTTTCTGGGAAAGTAAAATAGGTAGGATTTTGAAAATTTGTACTTAGGTGTTACTCTGAAGGCCGAATCGATGTAAAATATTTTCAAAATGGCCGCACTTCCGGAAACACCGGAAGTAGATAGTAACTTCGTTATTTTAAATGGCAACCCCTATTTTTTATTGCATTTTTGGATTCTACGTGAAATTTCAGTTCTTTTGATACCCATATGTCATATCTGCCATTTATGGTTTTTAAGTTATTTTGACTTTAAGAAAAAAAAATGGCGGATGCAGATGGTACCTTGATAATTGATTACTTGAAAAAGGTTATAGTCATGGCAACCCATTTTTATCAGTGCATAGAGAATGAATAGGGCTTTCTTTTACTGTACTTAAAACAAAGTTAAGTTGCGTACAACCGCACCTATGGAGATCCAAATTTAAGAAACTTCAAAGTCTATAAACTCAGTTTTTTTTAAATGGAATGACCATGTTCTTAATATTGCATGAGATAGAGAATCGAAATTGGCATATTTTGATATTACATGTTCCTATAGCTATCTTTAACAGTTTCTGATTTATTCCCATTTCATTGAATTGATCTCGGAATTGATGCCATTTTTTTTTCGCATTTTCTTTTTAGTAGTTGGCCATGATTTTATAACAATCGAATTTTAAACAAATCAAGGAATGGATTCTTTAATACCACTGATTCTAGTTCTAGTCTAAATAATTCATTAATAAATAACTCATTTAATAAGGATATAGGACAGAAAATTTTTGAAAAATCTAAACAGAGTCGTTCAACTGAATTTCTTAAACAACGTATAAGTCTGGAAATTAAGAGAGGTAATGCGATATCTGTTCTAGCAACAATTCCATACCAAAAATGTTTCAACAAAGTTTTTTATATTTTGCATTGAATTTATTTTGTTAATCTTGCATTTGCAATTCAATTCATTTTCTTAAATATTCTCTTGTAGAGCTTTGTATAACTTGTGCTTCAACGGTTTGTAGTGCATTAGGGGTACAAAATTTCAAAAATTCATACAATTTCGTTCTAGTTTTCGAATGAATGTACGGAAAGCACGCGCCGCGATTCTGCCCATTTCACCATAAATAACAATTAAATTCCAAAATAGGTGAAACCACTGCGAGTCATTTTTCGATTTTTGAAAAACTTATGTTAACCTATAACAGTGGGTGATGGATTAGTGTCACTAGATTTGTTTAAAATTCAATTGTTATAGAATCATGGCCGACTACTAAAAAGAAAATCCTAAAAAAATAGTGTCAATTCAATAAAATGGGAATAAGTCAGAAACTGTTAAAGATAGCTATAGGAACATGTATTGTCAAAATATGCCCATTTCGATTCTCTATCTCATGGAATAGTAAGAACATGGTCATTCCATTAAAAAAAACTGAGTTTTTAGTCTTTGAAGTTTCATAAATTTGGATATCCATAGGGGCGGTCGTACGCAACTTAACTTTTTTTAAGTGCACTAAAAGAAAGCCCTATTCATTCTCTATGCACTGATAAAAATAGGTTGCCATGACTACAACCGTTTTCAAGTAATCAATTATCAAGGTACCATCTGCATCCGCCATTTTTTTTCTTAAAGTCAAAATAACTTAAAAACCATAAATGGTAGATATCGACATATGGGTATCAAAAGAAGTGAAATTTCACGTAGAATCCAAAAATGCAATAAAAAATAGGGGTTGCCATTTAAAATAACGAAGTTACTATCTACTTCCGGTGTTTCCGGAAGTGCGGCCATTTTGAAAATATTTTACATAGATTCGGCCTTCAGAGTAACTCCTAAGTACAAATTTTCAAAAACCTACCTATTTTACTTTCCCAGAAACTTTTAACTAAAGCTCCCAAAAATACACCCTGTATAGGGTGTAGCACCTAAGACCCCTCGGATCATAATTCGTTTACCATAAAAGATACCGAAGAAAGTCTTAGTGCAAAATTGTACACAATTACCGTCCCCATATTTGTAAAATAATTTTGATCACCAGGGGCGTGCTGTATTCCAGTGGCGTATCAAACTTACGTTATTTTTAAATGGAACACCCCATATTTTACTACTGATTTAGAATGTACTTGAATAATACTTATTTTTTTATGTAACATGTTATACCTCTTTTCTGAACACTACACGATTGACTAGTATTAATCCGCATATTTTCTTGCAAAAAATACACCGACAACTTTAACGTTTTTCGTCAAAATTTGACAGGTTTTCGACATTTTTTTTTAAAAGAAACTAAATCGCGCAGGGGAATAAGTTTTGAACTAAGGCGCAGGTTGGGACCTCTTCCACAGTCACATATTTTTTTTAGATACTTTATCAAAAAAATTAAATGTTTGATTGACCTTCGTCAAATGTCGTATCTTTAAAAATTTCTAATGGCACCCCCCTAAACAAATTATACCTGTGGGTAGCCAAAACTACAAATTTTCCACTAATGAAGCTAGGGGTATAACATGTTACATAAAAAAATAAGTACTTTTCAAGTACTCTCGAAATCAGTAATAAAATATGAGGTTTTCATTTAAAAAATGCAAGTTTGATACGCCACTGGAATATAGCACGCTCCTGGAGTTAAAAAATACTTTAGAAGCGCGCTGGCGGTAATTGCGTACAATTTGGCTCTAAAACTTTTTTCGATATCTTTTATGGTAAAGGAATTAAGATCCGAGGAGTCTTAGATGCTACACCCTATATATGGAATATGATATATATTTCGGTAAATATCGAATGTATACAAAATTTTTCTATATGAAAATTTTCAAAATAAAAATTTATTATAATTACATCCCTAACATTAATCTAGATATCCTACCTCAAAATAAAACAAATGAACGGATACGTTTCTTATTCAAAACCTTGAAGACAAAATAAAATTAGCAATAAAATGGTTTTCATCGCAATAAGTTTTCAAAAAATTTTGCTACAGCAATGATTGCTAATTTCCCGCTGCCTTAAAAAATCGTACACGTTCATTTGTTTTATTTTAATGTAGGATGTCTAGATGTTATCGATGTAATTATAATAATCTTTTTGGAAAAATTTTCTTGTATAAGGGTATTAACATGTTGTCATCGCAAAGAGAAAAAAAATCTCTATGAAATGAGCGTAATGAAAGGGTACATTGCTATTTAAAAAAATTCAATTTTTTTCGTTGCTCGTTTGTTTTCTGAAGTAAGAACAAATTGCTACCTTATTAATAGAAATAAAATATTAAACAACTTTCATTATAGGAACATTTGGTATACAGTCGATGATTACCGAGATATATACTATATTCCATACTTAATGGGCACCCTGTATAGGCGTGTACTGAAAGGTTAAATAAGCTTACTTGGCTCGATGCCTATCCCCTGCCTTATATTTCTAATATTTTAAACAGATCAAGACATGTTCGTTACATGTCCAGCCTAGATATTAAGTCGGAATACTAGCAAATTCAAATTGATGTAATCTCGTTCCTTAACTGCATTCACTGTAACCGTCACGTGAGTTATTTCAATTGAAAAGACTTCCATTAACCTGGCAGAGGTTAATAGATAGAGTTGTGAGGGTAAATTTGGAGGCCTATTGCATCCTGTAGGTACCATCTTGTAGAGGTTAAAAACTGCAATTTGTATTTTGATCTTTTCAAACAGGGTCAGAGCAAAATGGAAACAAATACGGTTAAATTCGTATTTTTTACAAATATCTTCGGAACTGATCGTACATTGCGAATTTTTAAAATCATCATTCTACTAATCCCTTTATTTCTAATTGAACCGACTGTGTATCTCCTATGGTTTCCGATTTCCCCATGCTGTTTATTCTTATCTTGGACACACTGTATGTTCACTTTTTCTATACAAAGCACCGAACTGTAATGATATAATTGTTGTTGTTCGGAAAATCACCATTAATGGCTGTTCCCAAATTTCAATTCTATTGTCTGGGTAAATCAAGTTCGCTTCTAATAAAAATAAAAAATTTCTGATCTGGAATAAATCCAGAAAACCAATTTGTCAATGATTTTCTGAACACTACACGATTGACTATTATGAATCCGCATTTTTTTCTTGCAAAAAATACACCGACAAGTTCTTCACTATTATATTTCCATTACGTATTGGGCCCTGCAACGTGAAAAACCTGACTGAAATTGATTTGTATTGCTATATATCAAATTCAATTTAGTTCTTCAAAATCGGTTTTCGTGCGGCCTCGACAGCCAATAAAATGAGATTTATTATTGCTGTGCCATAAAGTGATGTATCTTAATCGTTTAATATCTGTTTAAATCGCGTGAAAAATTCCCATTATCAATTAGGGTTGGTAAATAATTTCGAGAAGGAATAGGAAATGTAAGGTATTTAGGAAACCTGCACTAATTACGGCCGACTGCCTGACTTCACATCATTAATGTGTCTGTGAGAAAACCAATAAGGGATGCTGGTAGGAATTTATAGAATTACCGATCACTAGGTGATTTAGGTGAACTTTCGCGTGCCGCTATGGCTTTTTAACTCTTTTCTTGTTAGTCGAATATTCGGGGTTCATTTCTCGTTAAACCGTTTTATCTCGGAATGATGGTTTTATTGACAGAAATTTATTTGTACACCTTGACACGTCTAATAAACTTCCAGGAAACATGCTCTGCCTACGAGCCCGCCATCTGCATTAAAAATGGAGCGAGTTGTGCTCCTGGCGCGAAAACGGGAGAGCGGCGTAAAGTTACGTTGACGGTCTTATTTATGTACTCGTTCTACTTTCCAATTTGTAATCTTAACAAGTCCTTCGATTTCTCTTCAGAATATTTAAGCACAACTTTTTCCTAATAGAGTGGAAAGCAAAGCATCAAGATAATAGATCGGTGAGAATGAGGAACCATCGCATTTTAATAACTTCTTTTCCACCTTTCTATAATCATTCAACTCGGTTTTTAGCAGCCCTCTGGTAGTTAATGCAGTCGACAAATAACCATGTAACCATCAGTTAGAGGCGAATCCAGTTCAAAGCGCATAGGCCATACCTTTCCAATTAATATCCCTGAGCTCCTGCTTCTGTTGGTTATGCTTTTACTTCAATTGGGATAGAATTATTAATATCTACTTTTCGATAACCATAAAACCGAATGCTTTTTGTAACGTATGAAACGCTACCAATTTGATCAGTGTAGTATCACGTAACTTCCCATTACAGCTTAGCAGAGCCCAATCTGACACTACTCCTCTGTGCGTGACCCCGGCATAGTGTACACCTCGCAGGGTTTAGATTTTTATCCACTTTCCACGAGACAATTCTGGTATACGGAATAAACACAGCCCGTTGAAAATCATTTGGTCCTTAGTTAATGTTAGTGGAGGTAGGCAGAAAATTTTTCACTGCGCGTATCATTTTCGCTTCGTGTTGATAAAATATTTAGAAAGCTTTTTTATCTGCAGACCTTAATTAAAATCTAACAAATTACACATATTTAAGCGCCCTTTATAGGTGTAGTTAACGCAAGTGAATAATAAAGGAAACGACTTTTTTAATGTAAAATTATGTAATTTGTAACGTTAAAAAAGTTTATTTGGTGCTATCTGCTCAAATCTTTATTTCTCTTTTAGGCGAACAAGCATGTTTTTGAAATGTATATAGGTAATTACGGTGTGTGCTGCGTCGGAATTCAGTTTTTGCACCAGCTACTCTTTGACAGGCTCTGTTGCATGCAACGATGAGCAAAATTAATTCTACTTCCTTTGTCAGGTTTCTATTCGCAACTAATGAGAATATCGAGGATTTTATTGGTAAAAGCTATAACGGTAATTTTTAATATTCGTGTTGTCATCTACTTTTATTCATTCATAACTCATTTTTGCTTATCGCTTGCCACTTCTGTGTTCCATTACGGATTTACGATAAATTTTAGGAAAAAGGAGTAGGTTTTATCAGAATCAGAGAACTCGGAGTCAGAGAAAGTATTAATATTAAAACAGAATTCCGCACAAAATAACGGAGCTATAATTGTTGATTCACTATCAAACAAATGTAGTAATTACAATTCGATTGTATCAAAAACCAGTATGTAATCAAAGGATATATCAAGGAGTCGTCGAAAATAAAAAAAAAGGTATCTTTGAACTTCAGGTCACAACCTTGTGAGGTGAGAAGGTCGCGCTCTGCCTAATCTGTAACAGATAGCAACATAAACAAACAAACAAGAGGGGTAGTGAATAGTGCGGCACAGTTATAATGCGAAAGCAATGTCTAACCGTCTGACACTGATCACGTAAATCGTATACTAAAACCGTAATTAATACTCAGAATCAATTATTCAGTTTACGTTAGCTACACTAAAAGCAATATTTTGACTCGACCACGGACTGCTCGTACAATCGGTGATTATATATAAATATAAAGGCAGAAACGTGACGTAGAAAATTACTTTACCATGCACACCAGCAACGCAATTTAATTAATTCAAAATGTAAATCAGGTAGTATGAACAATTTCTTCGGAGTAAAACAAGTAACGTAACTATAAATTGTGGATATCGGTCTCGGAACAATTCTGGTCCACTTCAAAAACTAATTTACAAAGCAAAGGTACCTAACCCTTCTCAGGTAGACACTAAATCAGTAGCAAGGTAATGGCGTACTAAAGAAATATAATTTTCATGTACGACGGCAGAATCGTCACTGCGCGAGAAATACAACTCGTAGGCAAGATAAACTTAAAGAAGGGAAGGGATTAGAAATACTATAGAAAATATCTGCACGACATCGGGCGGCGCAGCAAAGAACTACTATAAAAGGAACCTATAACACATGGATAGGGAAAATGAAGAACTAAGGTAATAAGAATCTACTACAAAACTAACTTACACCTTATTAAAAGGGTTTACAAAGGAAATATCCAGATGGCGTAAGAATTTAAACAAGCATACAGTGACTTTGTAGGGACATTGGCGACAATATGAACCTTAGACCATATAGTACATGGACTGCTAATTGTAACTAAAATATGGTCAAGGACATCGCCTGGGTATGTGAGTTTCAGGGTAAACGAGCCTGTCCGAAGTTGTCCGATGAGACACGATTTGAGATTGTCAACCTATAAATTAACAAACGTCAATTGATTAATCGCCTAGATATCCCAAAAAAAGCAAACTTATTCTTATTTGTGGACATATAGCAAATAATGAAGAGCATTTAAAGCTTCCCGTACTACGCGGTTACTATAAAGCTGCTCTTTAAGCGATCCTAGTGGTGTTTACACGACTTTAGTTTACCCTGAGATTCACATACCCACGACTACAGTGCCCTCTATCCGTGACCATCCATTTTGTATTGAAAGCATAAGGCGAATAGCAGTCCATGTACTATATGGTCTAAGATATGAACCCAGCCGTCATGTTTCATCGAAAATTTAAATTACAATTGGCAGGCCACACACAATACACGTATGACATGTGTTGTGTGTAAGGGGTTCCTAAAGTCACTAAATATAGAAAGTACCGCAATTCATTGGGCTCGTGTGTTAGAGAGAGAACGCATGATTTTTGCCCAAAAATGGCGGAAGTTACCAGATTCTAGTAACTTTAATGTTAGGGATTGTTCCCCCTGTTTGGAGATATCTGTATATATTTTTATAAAACATGACAGTACTATGAAGTTAGGTTATAAAAAATTACAGCTATTCAGATTTTATTTGTCAATTTTTTTAAGTTGGCAGCAAATTTGCCCAAAAATGGCAGATGATTGCGGTACTTTCTATATTTAGTGACTTTAGGGGTTCCGTTCGATTCCAGAACGTACACAAATACGCTGGCGTAGCATCTTGATATGAACTTGGACTTGAAATGGAAGAGAAGACGTATCTTAAGAAAACTCTGTAATCTACTTAACCCCCAGGTTCTACGCTAATTTCACACTACAAGAACACGGAAACAAAAGTCAACCCGGCAACGTTTAAAAATGACCACCCGAATGACTATAACCTCCAAAAATAAACAAGATTCCGCTTAAATTTGAAAAGTGGCACGTGAGAAAACATATAAGGCAGAGCCCCGTTACGTTGGTTGTAGACAACGCTTTGACCTAAAGCACAGTAGGGAAGGAACGTAAAATAAAACACTCAAATTGTGAAAAGTTTGTTTATAATGATCGCAATTATTATTGATTGTAAAAGCTCGGAAATTTCAGTCAAAATAAATTCCATTGCAAAAATAAATTTTGAAAAATGGTAGTTCACCGAATCAAAATAGAAATAGGCTGGGAAAAAAACAACTTACCAATAAAAAAAACCAGCCGTCAAATTAATATCAAATTGTGGGGTAATATTCATTGTTTGTAATGATGTGAATGCGTAACATAAAATTATAACATCACAAAAAGTAGCAGGTAAACTTCAAGAGGTAATATATAGGTTAAAAACAAGTTTTGGGAATTATGGACCAGGTAAGCAGGTACAAAGATTCTAAGAGAAGGCGAAATACACAGGATGTGACTCAACTTTGGTGCAATAAAGTCCTTTTGTTAAAAGCAATCACATGGCCTTGTAGGCAAATTTAACTAAAAACAAGATATGTGGAAATTATTGAATCGCCACTCATTTATCGCATACAGATTCTAAACTGAAGAGCTTTGATTAGCGTAATCCCGCTCCGGCAAGATGGGTAACCCGCCCCTGGTTTCGGGGTTTCGAGCCTGCAGTTGAATGTCTAAGACAATCACGGAATTAGGTGTCGTAACTCCATTTTGACTACAGTTCTTACCACCCCCGTGACTGCTTCATTCACGGAGAAAATGTTAGTTACAATCCACAAGTCAGTACATACATCAAACGAATCGGTAATTTCCACATATTAAAATAAAATGATCAAAACTTATGAATGTTACTTGAGGGAAAAAACCAAGTAATCAAATGCAGCATACAAAACACAAATACGATATAAAGAAATGCAAAAATAACTACCTGCATTAAATAACACAAAATAACAACAAACATTTATGGAGCGACGCGTTCACGACTGCCATTCAAGACAAGACACCAAACGTAACCCCCGTTCGTGCTTTTTGGATGGTGCAGGCAGCTTCTTCCCACCTTGAAATTGCATGGTTGCCAACTCTCAAAAATGTATGCATCGTCGTAAGTTCTATATACAGGGCGGAACCTTTCAACTCTTTGCTTAAATTTTGAAAAGCGGTGTAAGAAGTGTCGCAGTAACTACTTCGGCAGTTTTCTCGAGAATCTGTTAGATTCTCAGCTACCTTGTCCTCTCGGCATAGGGCACATTTTGCCCAATCGACGGATTTGGAGACAGCTTCACCAAGCGGACTACCAACGTTCACTGCAAATTGTCCAGACATTGTCATCCACGTCATGAACCTAGCTATTAAAAACCTCCACAAGCAAGTCACATGAAAAGTAGTAGGTACATCAAATAAGTATAGTGAACACTCGAAGTGGATTAGAAGGAAACGACATGAGCTATTGAATAAAATGGTAGAAAGAATAACAAATGCGTTTGTTTAACAGTGTCTAAACAAATGACAGCTGTTGCCATCTCGGAGTTCATTGTTGTGTAAACTACGCCATGCGGACTTTTTATTTGGTATCAGTACCTACAGTAATATAGAGTTACCTTGTTTAATCTCATTTACTTTTAAATGTAAATGTGGTCATTAATTTGAGATTGAACACAATTTCAATCGTGGTATTTGAATGTTGTATTTGTAAAAGTATTATCTCTGGTCGTTGCGATAAGAAGTTCCGTTATCGCTGTGTGCACTAATTAATTTGAAAATAAGCACGGGTTATCGCCGGAGTCTGAGTGTGATGTGAGGTTTGACGACGCAAGAAAGTCGAAAAGAAGGGGACTTTTCGTTTCGTGACTTTTGGTTTGGTGGGCTTTTGGAACGTAGTCGCCTGTTTTGCGTGTGTGACAGTTTTTTGAAAAGACAGTCAGTCTTGTTGAATCGTAAACTTTTGCGGAAGAAAGTTAAACAGTGTTTAAAGAGATTCAAGTGGTCGTGATAAAACTGAATATTTTGTTTCGAGTGAAGTTCAGTGGTGCATCAGGTACTCAAAGAAGGCCTTAGTTCGTGCATTTGTCGCTTAAGTGAAAGCCGTTTTATAAAGTTGTCCCAGTTTACTTTTTTAAGAGGAGTTTTTTCCATCATCAAAAGAGCCAATTTTACATCAGTAATTATATACATTGAACCCAGACTCATCTACACTAAGATGCGAGTGCAGTCAAGAAGGTGAAGTTCCAGAAGCAACATCAGCTAAATTTTGTGTTTGTTTGCTCCAGTTATTAATAAACACTTGCAAGGATTATTAACATTTTAAGGTAATTCAATCCCTTTGCGTGGTACTTTGTTTATTAACCCTGTGTGCTTCTCTTTCTTTTAGCATATTAATTGATTTTATCTTGTTTCATTAACACGTTAAAGTTATTAAGATTTCTTTAATTAATAGTTTCAATCGGTCGCTTGTTGCGGGTATGTATATTCTGACCTTGAGTGCTTATTTTTATTTCACCCTTATTTGATTGATTTTATCTAATAAATTTGTTTCATCTGTAACTGTTGTATGTTGTATTTAATTTGAATGAAATGTTAGACGTACCGCTTAGTTTTGAAACATGCTGAAGATGTTATAGGTACGTGAGTATGTTTACACCTTACATGTACAAATTTTACATAACATTAGATTTACAATTTTTACACGTAAACTATTCGACATCAAACTGCTACCTAACGTGTAAACAAAAGAACAAAGTTGTGTAATCGTGCTCCACACCAGCGTATATCCGGTAATGTGTACAAAGTTGACGCGGGATTTAATGGAATACAAAGGAGTGAGGATCCTAAATCAACATAGAGAAAGTGCGGCATTTGAAAAACTCAATTGAAAAATATCAAAAAGAAAATTCGCATAAAATTTCGTGGTGCGCAATTCGCCATTGTCACATTAAGATTCCGTTTTCCTTTATTGCGTTAAAATGCAAATAAGCCGTCACGAAAATACATCATCTCCATATTCAAGGTATTGATTCCCTATCCAACTTTTGGATATCGCCGAATTTCGGTAAGTATTCTCATGTAATTACGCGTTATGAGCGCGCCCTGTACTTTCTCTTTCTTCTCACTTGTGCATTAGATTACAATACGTTATCGATATACAGACCCGGTGGCGTTCCCGCCATGAATAAACTTTATCGCTATATTAAAATTTTACCATCCCGTAATATACTTGGCTATAATGGAAAGAAACCTTAAAATTCTTTTCAGTTCTGTTGGGTCGGGTGAGTTAAAGCAATTTTAGTAGGTCAGACTTGAAATTATGTCTAAAGCTATGGCTGCGGATACATATTTTCTTAATCACAAGTAGTGAAATATTTGTTTCTATATTCTGAGCGTAAGGTTCGAAATGTCCAAAAAATTATTGAAACTGAATAGTACGATTAAGTACAAATTCTCATTCTCGCACTAATAGGGCGTTGTGCGCGGGTGCACCATCCTGTTGAAACCTACAGTTTCCAACTTTTGTTTTTTATATGTGTGCCGTATATCGTTGTATTCGTGATAAACAATGTTAGTCAATGTATTATGTACTTTTTTAAGGGTTATATAAAAAAAAGTTGAATTCCCCGAAACGTGTGTACCTACCTATAGCAGCACGAAATGAGTACAAAAAATCGGTATACACATAACCGAAAAAGGATAATGTGGTTACGGCATTGTAACAGACCTAATGTAAACCACAAGCGACTAGCGAATGGAAAACCAATACGGCGTCCCTGCTTTTCGATTTAGCTCGTAAGGATGTTTATGTACGAGCTTTTATATTCGAAGATTTCTCCAACAAATAATTTTTGGGGTTTCTTTTGACATTTGTCACAAGGATTACTAACCATGACAAAAATAAATTGATTTTGAGTACCTATCTTTGTTTCTTGCACTTATGCCACTTCCGTATTGGCTTAGCCACAACTGATATTGACAACATTTTTCTTAGGAATTGTCTCGTTCTGGTTTTTCTTTGAAGCAGAAAATCGTCGCAAAACAAAGCGAGTTATACTTTTACGGCATGCACCCTAAAATATATTGATATTCAACTTTATACCGCTCTTTAAATATTTTTAACTGAACCCACTTGAAATGTAATTATCCCTTTCAATTTGGTTTACATTATTTATTCATGAGCGGAGTGATCCAATATTAACATTTATCGCGGCAACCGTTGCAAATATTTCATTCGCATTTAAATATACGATTGAAGCTTTTTGTGCTTTGCGTTCGGCGGTTCTGTCGATATCATTTCTTTCTAAAGCAAATTGGGATTCTCACATAATTTCCAATGGATTTTACGATGGAGATGTTTGAAGAAGCTTAGGGGAATTAAATGGATGCGGTTAATATCTCATCGAAATTTGATCAAATCCATTCTTAGTCGCTTAGACTGTGATAATATTAGCATCTGAAATTCGGAACAAAATAGAGTAAGTGCTCATGTCTAAATTTTTTATTTATTCTTATTTATTTGCCTTTGTTTTCTAGTGGGCGGGGTGTAGATAACGCCAATAGTTGTTGCGGCGGAATACCCCAATTAGACTAGGTGTTGATGGGATTAATGCCTATTGAAGTTTGAATGCGCTGAATTGGGTAAGAATGACGTTTAAATGAGTTGTATAAAAACCGGCAGATGGCTTTCAAAGTTATTTTAAAATGAGCGCACTTAAAAGACAGGAAATCCGATGTCCATCTTATATTTTTCCGAAAACTACAGGCCGAGTAATTAATTAAAAACCGAATTAATTTGCACTGCTTTAGTACTGAATGCAGCGAGGAAATTCCTTATTTCATTTCCCCAAAATTCGGATTTCCTTATAAGGTAAACGCTGGATTTTGTGATTTTGCCGAAGTGATCGCTGCCACCTACTGGGTCCGCGTAATTCTTGGAGTTGCCGTTTCTCCGATTGAGTTTACCCCAGAGGCTTCCGAAACCGACCTACCGGTCCGTGGCTACCGCTGACCTCGACCAGGCGCGAGGTTTGATGGCGTTTGAGTTCGCCCGTTCCTGCCGTTTTCTGCCGCCGTTTCGCCAGGCTCCCGCCGACAACTGGTTGCCGCCGACTCCCGCTGCTGTATTTACTTACCATAATTTATTCACTTATTTCTTTAATTAAATTGCAATGATTTTTCTATACTAATATTGAATTCCTTAAGCTCACCCAGTGTGTGCAACGCACTTCAGCCAGTGTTTCTCCAACCCCGAGATTACGGCAGTTCTTTCTTCAAGGTCTTCAAAAATACGCTTACGCGTTCTTTCACCTCATCGTTCGTAGAAAATTCTTCTCTAATCAGAGACACTTTTAGCCTTGGTGGAAGCCTGGCGGAGTCGCGATTTATGCGGCTGTGCTGAACCCGGATTTTCTTCTTTGCTAATCCAGCGTTTTCTCCGCGACTGCTGATGTTTACAAATGGTGCTCAATAGTATAGGTACTTTGACCCTTTTTGTTGCATAACAGAAAACTGACGCCAATATACCTATACCGATTAATATCGACCGCCTTGTACACCCGAGAGAGGAAACGACACCACTCACATGTTCTATGGGCCGCATTTTTTGTATCGACCGCCTTTTTCGTATCAACCGCCGATTAACATCAATCGTTTTGTACGCCGGAATGTAGAACAGGTCTTAATACAATGAGTTAAAATGCACCTATATCACGTTTCCAATTGAAATTTTAAAATGCTGCTCATCCGTAAATAATTTACACATGCATTATCTATTATATTATTATTATTCAAATATGTGCAAAACATCGTCGAAAGTGCCAACATAACTTCTTATGAAATTGAAGTTGGCACACTTTTACCTACTTACAAGTAATCATAAGATATGAAGTAACGTAAGCTCACGCTATTTAAACATTTTCTTAAGATTGTGGAAAATGTCGAGCTTCTGCAATTTTATTTGTTGAAAACACTTAATTAAGCTACCCTCTAACAAATTTTACTAATTTCATTATCGCGACTCGAAGTTCGAATAACGTCATGTAACCGCCAACTGATTCTTACAACGGTTGAATCAACTAGGATAACGGACGTTCTTTCGTGAATCTCCTTCGCCGCCGCCTTCACCAAATAAATAAAATGTAGCACACCCCGAATTATGATTTTACCACTTTTTAACTAGAGCGCATTCAAACTACAGTCAAAACAAAAAAGTACTAAGCTATACTTGGCCCTTTGTTGTTTATAATTTTTACTTCTGATCTACCGCTGTCACTTACCGACGCCTGTACTGTTCATCTATATGCGGACGATACGCAAATGTATACATCGTGTAATCCGTCTCGAGTGAATAAAGCAGTGCATACTTTAAACAACAATTTGCGTCTTGTTTCGGAGTGGTCTGTGGCAAATGGTTTGATTCTAAATCCGACTAAAACAATAGCCATGTGTATTGGTGGTAAAACTTCACGTGAACGCGCATTAGAGCACTTAAGTGAGCAAATAAAAGTAGGTGCCGTAACTGTTCCGCTTAGTGATGTGGGGAAGAATCTGGGGGTGTGGTTTGATAAACACTTAAATTTTGAAAAACACGTATCTAAAATGTTGCAGGTATCTTTTGCGAAGTTTAAATATATTTATAAATTTAAAAAGGTGTTGTCGTCTTCATTGAAATGGTCTTTAGCCACAAGCCTAGTTATGAGTAACTTCAATTACTGTAGCATTGTATATTACAGTTTTCTTACAAAGGTGTATAGGAACAAAATTCAAATGTTACAAAACACTTGTTTACGTTACTCTTTTAGTATTAACTATAGTGCACATGTTACGCCATATTATTACAAAAACTCAATCTTAAAAATGGAAGAAATGTTTTGTTTACAATGCGTTAGGTTTTTATATAATCTACTTGTAAATAAAAGTCCAGGTTACTTATACAGCCAGTTGATTTTGCGATCTGATTTGCATAGCGTGAATACAAGGTTCAAACATTTGTACAATATTCCAGCCCACAGGACTTCAAAATATGAATGTAGCTACTCAATAGTAGCGCCCACTTTGTTAAATAAATATATTCAAGGGAGAGACATTAAGAGTAAGAATTTTTTTAAAAATAATCTGAAACCGCAAATGATTGAATTGTACCATTGAATAACTTTGACTCAACGATATTATACTTAACTATTTCATTTACATCTATTTAACATTATTTGTAAGTTATCTTTCTGTTATTATAGTTTATCTTCTTTCTTTTATATTGCACTTAAAATTAAGTTAGTTTAATGTATCTGTACTTGCTGGTGGAGTGGAATAACAGCTTTGGCTGAACTCCTACCATTTGTGTTTTTCACAATAAACATTATTATTATTGTCGGTGTTTCTTGTGAGAACTCAGGTCTAGCCTGGTTAACTAATCGCACGGATTAAAATCAAGTAACGATTAGTGTCTGTGTCTGTGTCTGGTGAAGTTATGTAGGGTCATTAAAAAAAAAAATAAAAAATAAAAAAAAAATAAAAAAAAAAATAAAAAATAAAATAAAAAAATCACACACGTACATTGGACATCTAGGGATAATGTAATTCGTACTTACCAACATACCTATTGATGGGCACAATAGCCAACGCTATCAGGAAAGAGGAAAACAAAACAAAAAATCATTATAATAATTCCTGTAATTTTATTAAATGGAGTTTATTGTGTAAGTGTTTCTTTGGCTTTGCGTTTGGGTTGAATACGAGTGGGTTGTGATAACGTGATGTGCTTCTGTGAAGAAGGAGTTTTGTGTTTTTTAATTGTATTTATGGTGTTTCTTTGTTCCTGAGGTCGTATTTGTGAGGTTGCTTGGGTTTTTGTGGAGATATTGCAGTATTTTGTGAGCCTGTGGTGCTGTTAAGGTTTTTGCGTTTCGGTTGTATACGAGTGGGTTGTTTCTGAGAAGAAGGAGTATTGTGTTTTTTAACTGTGCTAGGGCGTGTAACTTTATTGGATGGACCTGTCTTTGTAGTACATGTTGCGTTACTTGTGTTTATGTTGTTTCTTTGTTCTTGAGGTTGTATTTGTGAGGTTGCTTGGGTTATTGATGGAGATATTACAGTATTTTGTGAGCTAGTAGTGCTGTATAGGTTTCTGCGTTTGGGTTGAATACGAGTGGGTTGTGATAACGTGGTGTGCTTCGGTGAAGAAGGAGTTATGTGTTTTTTAATTGTGCTAGGGCGTGTAACTTTATTGGGTGGACCTGTCTTTGTAGTGCATGTTGCGTTACTTGTATTTATGATGTTTCTTTGTTCTTGAGGTTGTATTTGAGAGGTTGCTTGGGTTTTTGGTGGAGATATTTTAGTATGTTGTGAGCCTGTAGTTCTGTTAAGGTTTTTGCGTTTCGGTTGAATACGAGTGGGTTGTGAAAATGTGGTGTGTTTCTGTGAAGAAGGAGTTTTGTGTTTTTTAAATGTGCTAGGGCGTGTAACTTTATTGGATGGACCTGTCTTTGTAGTGCATGTTGCGTTACTTGTATTTATGGTGTTTCTTTGTTCTTGAAGTTGTATTTCTGTTGTTGCATGGGTTATTGGTGGAGACATTACAGTATTTTGTGAGCCTGTAGTGCTGTTAAGGTTGTTGCGTTTGGGTTGAGTACGAGTGGGTTGTGTTTGTGATAACGTGGTGTGTTTCTGAGAAGAAAGAGTATTGTGTTTTTTAGCTGTGCTAGGCCGTGTGGGTGAGGGCGTCTTTGTAGTGCGTGTTGCGTTACTTGTATTTATTGCGTTTGTTTGTTCAGGAAGTTGTGTTTGTGTGGTTGGTGGAGTTAAGTTTGGAAATATTACAGTATGTTGTGTGTCATGTTGTGAGTCTAAAGTGCTGTTTAGGCTTTTGCGTCTGGGTTGAATACTAATGGGTGGTGATAATGTGGTTTGCTTCAGAGGTGAATCTCTGATTGTAGTATATGTTGTATCATTTGTTGTACTTGTTTGTTCGGTAAGTTGTATTTGTGTGTTTGTTTGGGTTAGAGGTGGAGATATTACAGTATGTTGTGTACCGTGTTGTGAGCGAGTACTGTTGTTTACATGTATACGTTGTGGATCATTTCTGTATGTAGTATCTTGTGTTATGTTTAGAAATTTACGAACAATATGGCATGTGTTGATAATGACTGCTTTTTGTAAATGTTTGTATGTGTTTTTGTCTAAACCTAATAGTTGTAAATTGTGGTGTATTGTCTTTGGTATAACTCCAGTAGCACTAAGAATAATGGGAACTATAACAGTAGATTTCATTCTCCATTGCGTCTTAAGCTCGATAGCTATATCGGTGTATTTGCGGTGTTTTTCTGCATGTGTTTTAGTTAAGTTGTTAGTGTTGGGGATGGCAATGTCTATAATACAAATGGATTTTTGTGTTTTATCTATAAGTGTAATGTCTGGTCTATTATTGTGGATAGTTTTGTCTGTGAGTAGTGTCCTGTCCCAATATAATTTGTGTGTGTTGTTTTCGAGTATGATCTGTGGCGTGTATTTGTAGTATGGTGTCGTATCTGTTATGAGATTGTGTTTAAGTGCTAATTTTTGATGTATGATTTTAGCTACCTGATCGTGTCGATGTTTGTATTCAGTTTGTGCAAGTCGTGTGCATGCCGATATTATATGTTGGATTGTTTCTGATGTTTGTGAACAAAGTCGACAAGAATCATTTGTCACTGTTTTATCTTTATGTATGTGTTTTTTATAGTTGCGTGTGTTAATGACCTGGTCTTGTATTGCTAACATGAAACCCTCAGTCTCCGGGAAGACATCACATTCAGACAACCAACTGTGCGTTGCTATAGAGTCAACACAATCCTGGCCAACCTCTTGTGGAAATCGTCCATGTAAAGGCTTTTGGTTCCATGTCTGTATGTTATTTGTGATGTATGTAAGTTTGGATGTGGGTGGGAGTACATTAGTTTCGTGTAGGTTAAGTGGTGTGTAAGATTTGTCTGCATATGTTACTGTTTTGTGTAAGACTGAAGTATCTGATTTGTTATAAAAGTATTGTCGTAAATTGTGTATTTGTGTTTGGTGTAATAGTTTTATATCTGTAAGTCCTCTACCTCCTTCCGAACGAGGAAGGTAAAGTCGTATAGTGGAGGAGTGAGGGTGATGTATATGGTGTTTTGTTAATAGTGTACGTGTGTTTCTCTGTATTTGTTCTAAATCTGTATTTGTCCAACGTATAATCCCGAAAGAGTATGTAAGCACTGGTATGGCATAAGTGTTAATAGCTTTGATTGTATTTCTACCGTGTAATTTTGTTTTAAGTATACTGCGTACTCTTTGTAGGTATTGTGTGATAAGTGTTTGTTTTATACTCGTATGTTTAATATGTGTATTTTGCTGAAAACCAAGATACTTATAAGTTTCATTCTCGTCCATGGAATTTATTAAATTACCCTGTTCTAGCTCATAATCTAAAAGTTGTCTTTTACCAGCTGTGATGTGTTGTGTTTTACATTTATCAATTCCAAAGTCCATTTGTATGTCACCTGAGAATGTTTCGGTAATGTGTAGAAGGTGATTAAGTTTTATGCTTGTGGAAGAGTATAATTTAAGATCGTCCATGTAAAACAGGTGTGTAATGTTGTGATGTATTTCGTGGTTGTGCTTAATATTGTACCCAAAGTTAGTAGTGTTTAACAAATATGAAAGTGGATTAAGAGCAAGACAAAACCAAAGCGGACTTAAAGAATCGCCTTGAAAAATGCCTCTTTTAATTTGTATTGGGTCAGTAATAAGTTTTGTGTCGTTTAGTGTAAGTGTTAACGTAGTGTTCCAACATGACATTATGTAATTGAGGAATTGTGTAATATTGTTGCTGACTTTGTATATTGAGAGTACTTGTTGTAACCAAGAGTGTGGTACTGAATCGAATGCTTTTTTGTAATCAATGTATGCAGTGTGTATGTTTCGTTTGTTATGTCTGGATTGTTCAAGTATTACAGAATCTATAATGAGTTGCTCCTTACAGCCTCTGGAACACTTGGTACACCCTTTTTGTTCTTCGTATAAAATGTTGTTATCAGTACAGTGTTGGTATATTTTGTTTGTAATGCATGATGTAAGGATTTTGTATATTGTAGGAAGGCATGTAATTGGTCTATATTTAGATGGGTCTTGTGTATTGTTGTCTTTTGGGAGCATGTAAGTGATACCTTGTGTAAAGAATGCAGGAGTGCGATCTGGTGAATTAAGAAGTTCAGTAAATTGTTGCGCAAGGTAAGAGTGAGTGTAGGTAAAATATTTCCACCAAAAGTTGTGAATGTTATCAATGCCTGGACTTTTCCAGTTATGTAAGTGATTAATAGTTTGAATGATGTCTGTTGTAGTGATGTTTGTGTTATTCATAGGAGTAATTAATATAGGAGTAAATAAATTATTATTATTATTATTATTATTATTACACCCTGTATAATAAGGTGATATTTATTTTTTTTCTAATACAAGTGTGGCAGCACTGGTTTAAATTGAGTCCTTTTGTGCCATGGCTTCTTCTGACGGCGTCACATTTGAAAGTAGCTCAGTTTCCAGATTCGTTTTTTGTAAGTAAACTAAATGAAAACATGAATATTTTGCGAAGTATCCATTAATCAAAATGCGTAGTTTGTACCGAATGCTATATTGTTCGGGTGCGTTACTGGAAATCGGTAAAATTTGAATAAAATGTGCCGCAATTTGATTCAAATCAAATCGCCATCTTTGTTACAGCCGAACGCACGAATGACGAGTGCGTCCGAGGATGCCCGACCATTTCGAACAAACCAAAATAAACTTTCTACCAAAAATTTTGAGAAAAATTTTCACGAACCGAAATGGAAATGGCTAACGCAATTGGAGGCACAAGCGGAGCGCCGAGAACAGCGAGGGGGATTATGGAAGGTGTCGGCGCACGAGTAATTAGGGGGCCAGATTGGAAATGGGGCAAACAGGTTAGGTCGAAATTATTGCTTTTCGGGACTGTAAGGGTAATTTTAGGACGGCGGCGAGGGGCACGTCGGTACGGTACGCAATTTTGAATCTCCGGACGAGGTGGTTGTAGTGTGGGACAACGGTACGGCAGCAAACTATCGCTGTTCGGGCCAGTACGATCTGCGAATCCTTGACAGCGCACCGACAGGTGTTAAGCACGAGGGCACGATGTGTGATACATGTCGACAGCAGCCAATTTTCGGCATACGATGGAAATGTGCCGAATGCAACAATTACGATTTATGCTCGATTTGTTACCATGGCGATAAACATCATTTAAGGCATCGCTTTTATAGAATTACAACACCTGGCAGCGAGCGGGTCTTTCTTGAAACAAGACGAAAGAGTAAGAAGATTGCCGTACGTGGAATATTTCCCGGAGCTCGGGTTGTTAGAGGCGTCGATTGGCAGTGGGAAGATCAAGACGGCGGTAACGGTAGGCGAGGCAAAGTGCAAGAGATTCAAGACTGGTCGGCTGCCAGTCCCAGATCTGCGGCGTACGTAGTCTGGGATAATGCGTCCAAGAACCTGTATCGCGTCGGTTTTGAAGGAATGGCAGATTTAAAGGTGGTTAACGACGCAAAAGGACAGACTGTTTACCGTGATCATTTACCTTGCCTGGGCGAACACGGGGCTGGAAGATCCGGTCCACCTGGTTTGAAAATCGGTGACCAAGTAAACGTCGATCTGGATCTGGAAATTGTGCAGTCTCTACAGCACGGTCACGGCGGTTGGACCGACGGAATGGTTGAATGTCTGAGTAACACGGGAGCGGTTGTCGGTATTGATGAGGATCATGACATTGTCGTCGCTTACAGTAGCGGAAATCGTTGGACTTTTAATCCTGCAGTGCTAACAAAAGTGGCCACACCTTCGTCGACTGAAGGTTTCAATGAGACGCCACAGCAGCAGTTTGCCGTTGGCGACGTCGTGCAAATCTGTTCTGAATTGGAACGCATCAAAATGTTACAACGAGGCCACGGGGAATGGGCGGATGGAATGGCTCCTGTAAGTGGTATTGTTGTTTTTAGACTTAACCCTTACATACTTTTATGATACGAAGGCTTAGGGGGGGAGTCACATAGAGATTTGTACTTTCGCCGACACTAATGTTCAAATTTGTACATTGAGTCTTTTATAGAACGTGCTACCGCTTTTCAAAGTGGGCAATTAATCTGTTGCTTATAAAGAGGAGTGTAGACCAGGGGTCGGCAACCTAATGAAACAGAAGAGCCAAAAATTACAATTTACAAAATTTCCCAGTTTTTAGTCACAAAAAATTTTTGATTCAATATTATAGTATTTGGCTATATACAGGGTATAGGGTCATAGCTGATACCTGGTAAAAAATATTGGTGGTTGCGGATCTACAGAAATTATTTTTTAATGTACAGGGTGTTCTATTTTTACCATGTCAAAAATACTGATCTTTTTAAATAGAACATCCTACATAGTTTTACTTGTTTCAATGCCATTTGTTCAAAGTGCTATAACTATTCTTTTTTAAATGGAACTACCACTATTTTATTTCGCTATTCGATTGTCTTTTGTGTTTTCTTCAATGTTTATAAGGGGTGCCCTGTGTTTATACATAGGAGTAGGCTGCTATAATAAAAAAACAAAAGAATACCTGAAAGTAAACAAGTGTCACAAATTACATAATTATTTGCTGCAAGTGTACTTTTGATTTCGTAAACAAATAAGATTAATTAAAAAGGCGAATTTCGAACAAATGAACTAATTTCTTTAGATATCAAAAGAGCCGCATACTGAGCCGCAGGTTGCCGACCCCTGGTATAGACCCTTCACCTCTGCTTTTTGGGACCTTTTATGGGTCTTCCATACCTTTTTCAGAGCTTTATTAATAGGATCGCCTAGAGAAGAGCATAAGCTTTAATTAGTATAATAGTCCAGAAAGTTTATCGGAGTCTTAGAAGGCTTTTCAGACCATTTTGTTGTCTGTCCAGTGCTTTCTAGGCACTCCTTAGTGCCGTGGGGAGTGCATATGGGAGCCTGCAATTCAAACATCCTCCTAAAGTCGTCTGGACCCTTTCCAGAATTTTTTAGGTGCTTTATAGTCCTTTCTAGAGAAACATTAATGACAATACAAGGTGCATGCGGTGTATATTTTACAAGCAATAGCGATAAAAATGTAAAATAAAATTGTTAGCGCGTAGCGACTTATATTTTGATTATTTTGTACTTTACTCTTTTTCATCATTTTCAAGGTTAACAATGATCAATGACCCCAAGAATTTTGTTTGATTTTTAAGGAATTTTTGCAATTTTTCATGTAATAAATTACAAATTTTGGATTCCGGACATACCGGAAGTTGGCGCCATCTTGGTTTTTTAAATAGAAACATACCATTTGTTTTGTAGACCAGTCATATAATCGCTAAAATCGCAAACTAACTAACCCGCACTTTACTAAAGGTAGAAACACACTTGCGACAAAGTATGCCACACCACCCCACAACATGCCACGCCTCGCCATTCTACGAAAGTGTGGGTTGATGTATTTGCACTGTTTTAAAATATGGTTTAAGGGACACACGCCACGTCATGACATGACACTGCCAATGGCAAGCATGTCGAACTCCCCCCCCCCCCCTTATTTGGATATAATTCACTTTTGAGATCTAATTGATGATGCATCAAAAATGTAAAGGGCGATCAATTGGGAACTTATGCCATTCAAACTGCAGTTTGCATTTTGTCTTTGATTTCAACAATTGGGCATTGTTCGTTACGAAGCCTATTATATTATGACAGCAGATGGCATTGCCACAAATTAGCTGCTGATTTGAAGCAGTGCCCCACGACCACATCAGCAGCCACGAGAAGCGTAGAGTTATGGCGGGACTTTGTATCATATCTGGCCTAGTTTATTATGTTGTATATTATTTTTGATTAGGTAACTGTGTTCATACAAGATTTTTAATATTAAAAAATGTGTAATTTGTTTTTTTTTAATTGTTGATAAAGGCGTTATGAGTAACTGAAGTCCGCGCCACTAGTCGCCCACTGAGACAGTGCGCATCTTTAACTTTAAAGTCTGAATTCAGAATAATACAAAATAAAATCTCTATGTGGCTTTTTTACTCCTTCGTATTAAGATGACTGACAAAAAATAAAACAAACAGAAGACTATACTTTCACAGGATAATGACTTTTTCCTATTTGCTATAATTTGGTTCTTATGTTTTTGACATATCCAAGATTACAGCGTTTTGTTTACAATATTCGGACCAAGCTATACATTACGAGACCGGCTTAAAGGTCCCATTCCCATGCGGACAGGTAATTTTTCGATTTCAACATGGTAATAATAATAATAATAATAATAATATGATTTATTGCCCAGCAGAATAAATTCCAATTATAGGACAATTAAATAATCTAAGAAAGCACAATAACTAAATATACTAATATGGTATTGTGTTAAGTATCACAATACGCAACTGTGCCAAATTTAAACTACCTACCTACCTATCTCTTAGCTTAGAGATCTCCATGGTGGCCCTTGAAATTGAATCAGCCTGTATATTACAATGACATACAACAAGCAAACAGAACAAGACTATTTCATGACGTAATTAATATAACAACCCTCATCTCTTTAGATTCACAATTGTGTGTATTTAAGACTCACAATAATTTATCTCTTTCAGACTCTAGGCAAAATTGGACATATTCAGCAAATATACAATGACAACGACTTAAAGGTGGAAGTTTGCAATACGACCTGGACGTACAATCCGCTGGCAGTGACAAAAGTTGCCAGCAAAGATGGGACGATGCACGGAACGACAAGTGGCGAACGACTTAGTGCGCTACTCAAGAAGCTGTTTGAAACTCACGTCTCGGGTGACGTAAACGAGGAACTGGTGAAGTCCGCCGCCAACGGCGACTCACAGAAGGTTGACGAAGTTCTCAAGCAGAGCAATACCGCCGGTGCGGGTATAGGCCCCGATGTCAACGGCGTCTTTGCCGGTCACACCGCCTTACAAGCTGCCAGTCAGAACGGACACTTGGAAGTTATTACTGTGCTATTGCGTTATAGCGCCGACGTTGAAATTGAGGATAAAGATGGCGATCGTGCCGTACATCATGCCGCTTTCGGAGATGAACCCTCTGTTATGCAATTGTTAGCTCACGCTGGTGCCGATTTAAACGCTCGGAATAAGAGAAGACAAACAGCTCTGCATATTGGAGTCAATAAGGGACATATCGGTGTCGTGAAAATGCTTCTGGACCTCGGATGCCACCCCAGCTTACAGGTTAGTGCCGAATTTTTACCTTTGAGTTTTTGTCATGAGCATCTCATAAAGATTCAGGTATAACACCACCAAATCCTATTACTGTAACCGTAGTAAAGTCGATACTAGAAAAGGACAGTTGCTTTTAATTTCTAAAAATAAGCAGATAAAGCTACTTTTTTCAGAAAGGTGGCGCGTTGAAATCATTTTATAGTTACTGTGATCGCCACTAGGGAATGAAACGAATATGGGAATAATAAATTGTAATCTTGTATAAATCGGTGGTTTTTGGTTTCTCTTTTTAATAATGATCAAATTTTAAAACTTTGTAAACAGTATTTTGATCAGCACACAAAATTACGAATTTGCAGCAATGGAATTCCCAACAGAAGTATTTTTAGATCATTGGTTTGTTTAGAAAAGCGTTTGATGTTTAGCATCTAATTTTTTACATATTTCGGTTGTTCGTAGTGTTTGTGTGTATTATGTGTTGTTGTGCTTGGTTCTGTGCGTTTGAAGAATTTATTGAATCAGGTGTTTCGGTGCAGCCGTGCTCTAGAAGTGAATTTCTGTGCGGTAACTTTTCAGAAATGGCATACATCGTGTTTTACTACAGTCCAACTTACATTAATGCTATTAGGTTTGGTCGTCATCTTGGTTTGGGCTACTACCGGTTATTACAGCTATTTCGGCCTGCATGGTCGAAATTCTGAACTGCAAAAACCAAGAACATGGGTACATTAAATTATACCAATCTCGAGTAAAGGCCCAAAAATCAAGTTTGGTAACAAGGAGAAAAGCAAAAGTTTCAAAACAACCAGCAGGATGACTATCTATGTATACCTCAAATACGTCTTGAAAGGCTGATAATGCCACCTATGATATTTTTGTTATAAAATTTTCATTAAAAAATTGTAAAAACAGTATCATTTCGCCTGAATTTAATACGGCTTCTTCAGTGTCTAAAAATTTAAAAAACCTTAGGTGGTGTTTTGGAGTGTGCAGGTGACGGTAGGTGATGCAAATACCTAAGTAATCGGCAGGTGTGTTAAAATGTGGAATAAAGTAAATTATATGGTGATAATGGGGGTGAACGACAAGTGACAAGCGCCTGTGACAGGTGACGCAAGTTACAAATGACATTCTCCTGCAATATTGCCAATTCTTTATGTCATCTGAATGGTTCTAGGAGCTGATTGGTCGGGCTTATTACGTCACAGAGCCCGCTTCAATCATATCGTTTTGAATAAACCCTTAAAACCGCACATGTACATTATTTTTTTGCTAACCCGCCTCTATTTTTAAATAAACTTTTACTGCCCAAAAAAATTTTTTATGGTTTCAGTTACACGCTTAGTAAATTAGAACTACGGAATTCAACTGTACTGTAAACCCCCATTGTCAAAATAATTGTTGTAAATCATAAAGTCGTGATTGTAAATCTCTTTTTTGACTCGACAGTTCTAAATTCAGAGTTTAAATCCTGTTCTTGCTAATCAATCATCCTGGTCTAGTTGCATCAGAGCTAGTATTTTATATTCAAAAGTCAACATATTGGGTGAAATATTTATGGTGGAGTTTTGTGATTTTCTTGTGACAAATTTTACGAGTGTTTTCGATTTAAAATAATTAGAAGTTGCATAATGCGAAATGAACGAGTGTGTAGGGGTAAAATTTAAATAAACATTTTAAAGAACAGTTTGGTTTCATTAAATAATTCTAGGTGCATATGGGTAATTTTAGTCTGATAACGTAAATACTTTGTTAAGGTTTTTTTGCGATCGTCTATCGTTTAATTATGCAATTTAATGTAAACTTTCTATTATTGTGATTATGCTGAAATTTGGAAGGTTTCTGTTACCTCGTATTCGTTTGGGTTTTGTTTTATTAACAGGTTCGCCATTTAGCAGGTGCAAGATTTTGCCAAGGATAACGAATGTAAGTACATAATTTTGTCATTTTCTGATTTAGATAAACCACTTGACCACTTTTCTATAGGTACTGATTTTTAGTGGTGCAGGTGCGCTTTTGGGGAGTACTCTCAAATACAAAATCCGCAAATCTTTACTGTGCCATAAAAAAACTGAGTTTTTAGTCTTAGAATTTGGATCTGCGTTCGTACGCAACTTTCAGTACACGAATAGAAAGCTCTATTCTTTCTCTATGCATTGGTAAAAATTGGTTGCCATAACTACAACCGTTTTCAAGGTATCGTCTGCATTCGCCATTTTTTTAAAGTCAAAATAACTTAAAAATCATAAATTGTGGATATCGACATGTGGGTATCAAAAGAACTGAAATTTCAAGTAGAATAAACAAGTTAAAAAGTAATCGTAAACGATTTACATAAAGCGCATTTCCACTTGCATTCATTTCCCATTTGTAAGATGTAACTTCTGTTAAAATCGTAAAAATCCGGCCACAAATGTGAAAGATAGCGTTGCAAATGTGTAATCTATTTTTGACGTGCTAATTCAATTTCAGTTTATAAGAAGAATTTCATTTCAATGCTTTTCTAAATAAGAAAATCTAAATTTTGAAACTAACGTTAGATTTTCCTTTGTTCCAAGCGCCTATGCATCAAGTTTCGTTTAAATTCTTCCATAAATAAAAAAGTTGGCACTGCGCATGCGCAAAACCAGATTTTGAAACTGGCGTTTGATTTTCCTTTATTCCAAGTGCCTATGTATCAAATTTCATTCAAATACTTCTATAAATAAAAAAGTTTGCAATTCGATTTATAAATGGTCGAGATGTGAAAAGGGCACTGTAAATTTTGAATCGATTCGACTCAACTTTTGGCATTGCGTATTATATGGCTAAAGTTATGCCCATATTGAATTTCATGCAATTCAGTTCATAACTAACGGAGATGTCAAAGCGATCGGACATTTCTAAACAAAGTTCTCGTTCACACGGACAGATAGGTCGATGGACCGACAGACAAAAGAACAGACGGACAGACCAACAGACAGACGACAGACAGCAATACAAAATTATAAACGATCTCTAGGATCGTTAATAAACGACAAAAGTGTAAAATTATGTAACATGTAAAAAACGGTTTTTTGTTTTTTTTACAATAACTTTTTTTGTAAGCGGCACAGAAAAAATTCCTTCCTTGGTGCAAGCCTCGACACCATAACGAACCAAATAGCGAAAAAAGTAGAACAATAGCTCTTAAGGTAAAGAACTAGTAGCGTCTAGAAACGAGCGGACGGACGGACGGACAAAGTGGCCACTATAGCGCATTTTTTTATTGTGGAAATGCGCTAAAAATAAAGAAAAGAATGTATATTCAGTGCATAGATATGCAATATGTATAGCACAAGTCAAAAGTAAGAGACAAATGTACATTTAACATGTAAAGAATTAATTCAAGTTAAAAAAAGATTTTTGTATCAAGTAGTCTAATAGTGGAAGCGAAAAAAATTCGTCTTGCTTACATTAAGAACAAAGAAATTGCCGTTAAACCGCACGTTTAATCGTTCTAAATATTTGTTACAAGATTCATCTTTCTGTGACAGCAGTAGCGTTGTGTCGTTTGCATACAAAAAGGTGCAGCACCTCCGTTCCCAGGTACCTAAGTGGATAGATCGTTGATGTAGAGAAGGAATAGCGTAGGTCCCAGGACTGAGCCTTGGGGGACACCAATATTTGTAATTTTTTTGTATTGTGTAAAATGTTTGTTTTACGGTATTTACTGTGTCGGTTATTGAAACTACCTCTTCTCTTTTGCACAAAAAAAAAGAGACTCCGCTGATACTATCTTGTTCCAACTTCATATGTATGTAGCTTATCAATGTTAATTAACACAGTCGAATGCGCTAGTAAGATCGCAAAAGATACCTACTGAGCATTCACTTTTGTCTGTATATCTAAATCTAACTAAGTTACCATAAAAGTTATGTAGGGCATCAGAAGTCGAGAGCCTTGTTGTCTTCATATTAGATCACGTCTTGAAATAAAGCTTTGAAGACGATCAAGAAAACAATATTTTAGAAAAGGCGGAGCTCAAAGCTATAAGACGGTAGTTCCCTCGAAAATTTGTTCTTAAATTTTGAGGTGATGGGTGCAGTCAGTTTCCCAACTGTAAATGGAAGCAATACAAGTGTTTGTCGGTTAATTTTAATCTGTGTGGTCGGATGTGGTCCATAATTAGGTGACTCGTTGGCAAGCAGTGTTTGGGCTATGTTACAGAAAAAGTTATTAAACTGATTAGCGATGTGTACAGATTGATCTACTATGCTATTTTCGACTTTGATAGAGTTAACATTCTCTCCATTGTTGCCGTCCCACATTTTACTCCCAAGATCAATGGAGTCATACTCATAGGTACAGTACAGAGAAAAACAGTCGAACATAATAAATGTTGAAAAATCTTAAATAACTTGATGCTGGGCATAGGGAAATGTGGTATCAAATGACGTAGATTTTCATGTAGATTTCGAAAATGCGATAAAATACAGAGTGTTCTATTTTAAATAACTAAATTGCTATCGACATCCGGTAAAACTGGTAGTGAAACGATCATGATAATATCTTCTGTCGATAGATAATGAAAAATATGCAAATTTTCAAATTTGAATTATCAATGAGAACCTGAATACATTTAGGTAACGGTTTGCGTGAAACAGCCTGCATTTTTTAATACTGTTTTCAAATGGATTATTATAATAAATAATTAATATTTTGATTTGATTTTTTTCTTTCGTAGCTGAATTAAATACAGATGTACGCCACATGTTCATCGTTTTTAAGTTTGTAGATTTGTTGCAAATTTTTATTAATTTTTGATGCAACTATATCTCCTGAGAGAATTAGAATCACTAGAGTGTACACAAACCAATTGAATAAACAGATAGTACCACAATACGACACGATGTGGCAGCACTTATCAGTCACTTAGGTGGAATAAATGAACCCTATACCTATTTGTTTTGCTGATGCGACTAACAACAACGAAAGTAACAAGGCGTATGACAATGACAACATTGTCGAAAATCGATAAATATACCATTCCTTGGGGAGAAAGAAAAATAATAAATACGAAAAAGCTCAACATTAGAGCTACTTTGAATTGTATCATAAATAACCACCCTAATAACTCGGTTTGAAAGTTGACGCCACAACAAGAGCGCGCGAGTGAGAAACCAAATAAAATGTAACAGTCTAATAGAGCAAAAAGGTTTTAAAGTGGTTATACCAGTTACAAAGTTATCGTTGTAAAAAATTCTCCCTCGTTATTAGCATGAACTTTGCCACTTTGAAAGTAAAGTAATAACACAAGTCGTAGCTTTTTAACTGGAAGGCAGAGAACTGACAGTAATTGATCGCTCTCCACTTGTAAATTACAAAAGCGAAAAATTAAGTTCGTTACACACTTTTTTCGCGCGTAGATGTTTAATGTTAATTAATTATACGTCAATCGGTCAATTCGTTAATGGACTGTAAAAAATGTCGCATTGCGCAAACATTTTTGTAAATTAGGCCGAAGTGAAAAACCGCCAACTTGTGTCGAGAGTGAGTGCGCGGTTGATTTTTAAAACAAATATTTCCTACGTACTTCGCACGTCAATGTCTGGCAAGGGTTGGTTATAACAATGATAGAACAGAGAATGAACATGTGATACTCATACGATAAATGTGAGATAAGCACAAAAATATAATGCCTTATAGGAACCAAAATGAGTTTCATTTATTTGTCTAATTCTTTCTTATCTCGTACTACTAAAGCAAGGCATTCATTGTCTAACTTTATGGACCATAGAAACTTTGTACATAACACATTTATCTTGGAGGAATTTTATTAATAAAAAACTTTTTGGGTTGTCTTAATTGCATCTAAATCATGATGAAAATGAGCTGGTGTAAAATGTTTAATATGGTTTAATTGTTGGAAGAATGCTTCAGATCTATTATTTACACTATGGTTCTATGGGGGCCATAGACATAGAAATTGCAAGTTTTCAGTAGGTAGGACACTGCATTTTGCTCATTTAACTCACAAAGAGATAATATACGAAAAATTCCGTAGTGTACCCTCAGTTTGTAATGTTGGTTGCATAACCCATCAGGTTTCATTCAACCTGTGCGATTCGGTTCTGTAAATTCGACCTCAAGAAATCTCGGTCATCAGAAATTACTTGGGATGGAGCACTTACGACAAATTGTAAGCGTTTATTCTTCGGGACCGAAAATTTCGGTGCGTAATTTTTGGGCGCCACTATCTCTGTGAGTAGGGGAGCGATTATTGAAGCTAACATTTCTAGGTGAATTTCTTGAGGGCGAATTTTCGCCTTCAGTTGTTTAATTCGCTTTGGGATAATTGAACGTATTATCCATTCCATATTAAACATATCGAAACACATAATGTAAAATACGATATCGTGATGGAAGAAAAGCTGTAATTGAAGGTGAGAAACGAAGATTTCGAAGAAACGTGGTAGGGAATGGAATGGAAGTTCCGAAGAAGAACCTTCTCATTTTATTTGTATTTGCGTAGTAAACAATCTCTAAAACATTTTTCTCCTTATGTTCACAATTATTTTCACCAAATCCCCTTCTGGTAATTTTTCTTCTTCCGTCCTCATGAACTGTATCTACACTAACTGGTATAGAGTTCAATGAGCGGCGTTACAGATTGTTTCAGCATCTTTGATTTTTAAGCTCGAAATATTTCTTTTTTTGTTCGTTTTTCCTGATCGTTCGCTTGTTCTATCTTTGGTTTCTTCGATTTTTGAGCAGAGCCAATAGTATACCACCTAGTTATAACAGTCGAAAGCATTAACTATGTTGCATCGTGCTTCCTTCAGCTATATTAAGCTTCTTCTGCTTCTTCATATTGCTAGACTTTCCATTTTTCTTCGTGTTCCTTTTTTTATATTATTCACCTTCGACTCATTCATATTTTTGCGTTCTTAGGTTTCCTATAGTTCTTTTGACTGCATTGTATCACGGAAGAAACGTTGATTATCTATCAGTTGAGTGGAACTAGCGAAATTTGTTTAAAGAAAATGCTCTTATACTTAGTGTGACCACAGATTTTAGTATATATTTACGTCTGTGAGGTGACGTGTAATTTTTGCGATGCTGCAAAGCAATTAGTCGGGTTGTTAAATAAGAAGGGTAATGACTTTGGAGTTATATTTGCACACTTGCCTTAATAAGCATTCACAAGATACGAAATTGAAACGGGAAACTTTAATTAGATAGTGGATGACAGTGCGATGGTTATTGTTCCGGACAAAGTCGCAGTGTAACTCGGAGAGCGAGACTAACTCTGATTGAAATTAAATGTCATTATTGTCCATAGCAAGATTTAATTATAGGGGATGCTAAATTCTCGCCTATACAGAGAGAACATGCCCCAATCTTCAACCCCTTAATACTTAAACGGTCAAAAGTTATTTAATGTATTTAGTTTTGTAATTAACGGAGCCTCCCAAATTCCACATTACGTCCACCGACATGATTTACGTTTTTGATGTTGTGTAAGTTGCGTGTCGATAGGCGTGAAGTGTAAATAAAAAAAGGGAGAATCGCTTTAGTAAAGGGTCAATACAAGGAGATTTGTGAAAGACAAGATGGATAAGAGGGCTCTCTTAATATCAGCCACACGCCCCTGACCAACTTCTTAAACGGCGTTTGTTTCCGGGAGTATTGTATTGAACAAAGGGCAAAGGTGGTAGTAAGACGTCGCGACGCTACTTGTATTGTGTGCTTAATGACGTCACAAGAGATAATTATCTTCAACTACAGGCGCTGATTGCAGATTTATGTCGTATATACAAATTCCATTCCACCTATAGGCATTGTCGAAGCCGAAACGTCTCGCATTCATTACGCGTTACTAGAGACAATAGTTTTTGCTTAATTAAATCGGGGGTAAATTGTGTGTTATGGGAGTAATGAAATTCCGAACGCTTGGCTTATTATTTACCGGTAATTTGAATCGAGTGCGCAAAAATAAAATAAGCCCCCGCTCTTTTTTAAATTAAGTCGGGGTTCTTTAAGAACGTTTTCGATTAAAAAGTGCGCTGGACTAATTATATCTTGAAAGCCTTTCAAATTGGGGGTTCGGCAATCTGAATGTATCGGATTAATCAATGTAGACTAAACGAGTTTACAAGGCGTAGTTAATTAACGAAGAAAACGATGCGAATGTTTTATTTAAAAAAAAAATTTTAATTGAGTCATTAATTTTTTCCGCGTTCACAACAAACAATTTTAATAAAATCTTCTTGAAACTCGCCATCAAATTAAGGATCAGAATGGTGCTTGTCCATTTTTGGTATACAGTGATATTCATTTAGAAGTAGACATAGGGATTTTTGTGTATTGTTTTCCCTATGTCTACTAATCTACTTTTAAATGAAAAAAAAAACTGTTCTGAAGGACGCCTCATGTTCTGCTGCCACATTAATTAATTGGAATATTATTGCTTTGGCTTTTGTATTTTTAATTTCGTTCGTGTGCGATGTATTCAACTGAAGAAAAAGTGGATATTGTAAATTTACATAGAGTGATACGCTAATTAAGAATCATTTTTAATTATTCCTATTAAAAAATCTGTAACCAACGTAGGTAGGAACCTTGGGTACTTTGCACTTTCAGAAATTGTGGTCTTTCATCAAATTATCGTGAAGAGAAGCCCGGGGCTTTACTCCATACCTCTTGGCCATCTTGCTCCGGAAGATCACTTGGGTGGGTATGGAACGCCGTTGTATCTTTTAATAACTGAACACCCGGACTAAAAAAATTAACTATAATTGACGCAATGGTACTAAAATTTATAGAAATTTACTTTGTGTTAACAACAATTGCCTAGTTGAAATTAATAATTGCATATCTTCCAATAACAACTCGCAATAATTTCCTCTTTTACAATTTCAAATAACGGTTTTTGTGCGAAATTTCAAAAACCGTTATTGAAATGGCATATTTAACAATTTCAAATCGGCAGTCTTATTCATTATATCACGATTTAGAAATAACGTGTTGAAAATTTTAATGTTCAAAAATTATCGATTTGATATTATTAAATAATCTTTAATATCACCTTCACGCTTTGTAATAATTTTCAATTTCAAGTTGAAATAAAAAATTCAATTCTCTATTTCAAACTCGTAACTTTGGAACGCACAATTTAATTTTTAATATCAACTCTGTGATATTGGTAATTCGATTTACTTATGTCATGACATATAAAAAATTGTGGCGCCATCTATCGAGTGATGTCAAAAGTGAGGAGCGAACCTCAACCCAACTAATCACGTTTGATGTAATTACCGCGAAAATCTACTTTCAAGTGCTTATTTTATTACCCATATCGTTCATAAATACATTGTGCGAATAATATTGTCAAAAAAAATGTACAATTACGCGAAATGGAGATTTTAAATTCTGTTCCGATTATTAAACTTACTGTCGCTAGAGGGCAGGTCAATTTGCTATATGTGATTTAAAAATATCGCCTTGATATTTTTAATTCATTTACCAATATGTGCGACTTGATATTTTTAATTCTATTGCACAAATTACTAATTTCTACTTGAAATTTTTAAATACTTTGCATTGTACACGATATGAAACTTAGAAATATAATTCGTGAATTGTATATTTCAATAGGATATTAAAATTTTTTTAACTATACAACCTTTGTGTTAATTACAATTGTCAATATGGAAACTACTTCTTCCATTGTCGCAAAAATTTCAATCCCGTCTAACGTTTTATTTGAAACTGCATACCTATTAATTGATTTTAATGAAAATTTCAGGTACGTTTTAAAATGTTCAGAATGCAAAATTATAACTTATGTTACTGAAAAATCGGTTTGATGAGTTTTAAAAACATATTTTCGTTATTGAAAATTAAGAAATGAAATAGAAAATTATTCTATGGTTGAAAATAATAGCTTTTATTTTTAAATATCAGATAAAAATTTTTGATATCAAAAACAGTTTGTAAACATTCAGCAATGAATTCTTCATTGTGGAGGAATAAATTAATAGGGATGGATATTACTTGAAACAAGAAATTGAAAGTTATCGTTATGTTGTGGATTGAACATCCAACCAAAGGAATCAATGAAATTTATTAATATTTCAACTCTAAATAATAATAGTTTTGAAATAAAAAATTGTTTTAAAATACAAAGTCGATATCATGAAATACGTTTGAATTAACAAACTTAACACCATAATTGAAGAATTACAATCATAAATTTCAAATAGCGAACTTCGCAAAATATTTAAAAATTCCAAGTAGAAATTAGTAATTTGTGCAATAGAATTAAAAATATCAAGTCGCACATATTGGTAAATGAATTAAAAATATCAAGGCGATATTTTTAAATCACATATAGCAAATTGACCTGCCCTCTAGCGACAGTAAGTTTAATAATCGGAACAGAATTTAAAATCTGCATTTCGCGTAATTGTACATTTTTTTTGACAATATTATTCGCACAATGTATTTATGAACGATATGGGTAATAAAATAAGCACTTGAAAGTAGATTTTCGCGGTAATTACATCAAACGTGATTAGTTGGGTTGAGGTTCGCTCCTCACTTTTGACATCACTCGATAGATGGCGCCACAATTTTTTATATGTCATGACATATAAGTAAATCGAATTACCAATATCACAGAGTTGATATTAAAAATTAAATTGTGCGTTCCAAAGTTACGAGTTTGAAATAGAGAATTGAATTTTTTATTTCAACTTGAAATTGAAAATTATTACAAAGCGTGAAGGTGATATTAAAGATTATTTAATAATATCAAATCGATAATTTTTGAACATTAAAATTTTCAACACGTTATTCCTAAATCGTGATATAATGAATAAGACTGCCGATTTGAAATTGTTAAATATGCCATTTCAATAACGGTTTTTGAAATTTCGCACAAAAACCGTTATTTGAAATTGTAAAAGGGGAAATTATTGTGAGTTGTTATTGGAAGATATGCAATTATTAATTTCAACTAGGCAATTGTTGTTAACACAAAGTAAATTTCTATAAATTTTAGTACCATTGCGTCAATTATATTTAATTTTTTTAGTCCGGGTGTTCAGTTATTAAAAGATACAACGGCGTTCCATAGGTGGGCAGGATCAGAAGACCGTGGTATTAGCTTTCCCGTGAACCCAAAACCCAAAATTCAAATTTACCTAGTCAAATAAATGACTGTTGGAACATGTCAGTTTAAAAACAAATCGCAAGCATAATATGACAACCCCATTTAGTTCCACAAGAAAAAAAATAACGTTCTTAATAAGGTTGAAAGTGAGCCGCGTGATTAATATGCATATTTATTCACCTTTGTTTCAAATTAAATGATGACAAAACAAAAAGGTCGTGACGGCAACTTTTCCTTCCCATTTGTGCCCCTAAATTTTAATAATATTAGTAAGTTTAAACTGACTAACTAACAAACGTCAGTGAACAACGTTATATGCAAATGAAAAAGTTGGCAAAAAGTAAGGGCGGCGCGCTTAAGTTCCACCACCTAAACAGTAAAGTATCCGACCGCAAGCAAAGAAAGAAAGTAATTAAGATAAAATTTAATTACATTTTGAAAACTTTCTGCTTTTGAATAGATAAATTTAAATGGTTCTCCCATCGAACTGGGATTTCAGGAGGAAACAAAAAACATCACTTTTTCAAAAGTCGGAATTGGATTCGCAATGGAGCACACGAGGCAGCAATGACAACATCAAAACGTCCACGTAATGCAATTCCCGAATCGTTCACGTTTTGCAGACACGGCGTTTTATAGCAGTCGATTTTATTCGGTGTTCATATTAGTTTCAGGTGCTTCCGCACGTTCAATTTCGTGCTTTGCACCCTCGCGACTGACTGCAGTAGGTACTTATGATGTAGGTAGTTCACATGTGCAACAAACACACCGGCGGACTCCCTTATTAAAAAATATTTTACCAAACTTTAAAATAAATGAATAAACTTTTATACTAAATTGTTTTTAATGCAACGCGGCGGCGGGCGTCGCTGGCGTCGCCGCTTTAATTTCGAACGGAGTTTTTGCCTCTACCACCACTCTCATTCTAGTTTATCTTAATTACAAAAATCTGTTGGGATTCTCGTCGTTTCGTGTTGTTCTTAAAACAAGTAGCCATTTTATGAAATTTCCATGATTTATTCGCAAAGTTAATTCGATAAAAAAAGTACTATATCTCGTTTTTTTACAACACAACAGACACCGCTCCAGAACGCATTGGATTTATGTAAATTGGAGTCGTTGGCTATCAGATGACGAATCCTTTGCGACGGATGTATGCAACGGCCCTCTCGGGATTACGGGGTAGGTATTTGTCATGTGACGTAAGAAGACTGAAATGCAATTAAAGGTTTGTTGATACGCTGCAGTGATTGCGATGTAGTATACGTTTTTGTGTTCCCACTGTACATAAAACTAGTATTAGTAAACAAAGGATTGGCCGCGGTATGCCTCGGGAGAATTCTCCACGTTTAGTTGAAATTAAGCACCGTTCTGGTTGGGAAATTGCTAAAGGATGTACAGTCAATAATTGGTGGCGGTGACGGAAAAGCAGCAAATATAAGCAATTTATTGAATGGTCAAAATTACCCCTTGAAAATGGTATGCATATTACAATGAAGTTCCTCATAATCAAGGGAAGGAATAATATGCACTTCAACATGTAGAAATATGCGCATATATATGCACAAAAATAGTGATAATTATGCACCAAATATGCATCATGTTCTTTTAAAATGCACAATTTTTCCACAAATTTTGTATTTAAAACAACAGGTTGCAACAACTTCATAGTATAATTTTCAAAAAAAAAATGCACAAAATATAACTAAAAACCAGGCTAAAAACTAATTAATTTCAACTTACACTATCCTTTGATAACAACGAGAAAGAAAATGCTACTAAGTAGGTACTGCTTCGTAAAACTCCAAAGAAAAACTAATAATTACGGCAGCGACTACAAATGCAGACGTAAAAACTGCAAGCTTTTTATGCAATCGTCGGAATTTATGACTCACTAAGATGCACAAAACCCGTGGCGTCGACTTATGAACAGGAAAGCGCAAAAGTTTTTTGCTTTGCAATTTTATAATAGGCCAGAGACAAAAATTCTTTAGAAATAACTACACAGGGATCAAAAATGCTTGAATATGCTCTTGATAATATTTTATGCACAAGGGCACTGAAATATGCAAAAATTAATTGGGTTATTTGAACTCTATTCAAGTTGATCAGCCCAGATCCAAAAGCACACGCATGGCATATTATTAATTTAAAACATGCATTTGCATAAAATCACTGTCTTGCTCATACTATTGTTACAACTTAACGTAAAATATTTTCTACTTATTTAACTACCACCCGTAATTACACATTAAAAAAAACAAATAAAATATCAAAAACATTGTCTTTAAGCAGAAGAAGATTATTAACTTTTTGAGGGTAAATACTTTTTTTTTTATTAAACCACAATAAGGGTTGATTTTTAAGTGGTGAAATATTCCGAAACAATCATTACTCAACTCATCTGAACCAAATTTTACTCACATTAAGCTTTAATATGTAGTTTTATGGGTCTCGGCAAAAACGGGGTAGTTTTCACCCCTAAAAAAATGAAGAGTGTCTATCGGCATAATATAGATTTTGAAGTGGGGGGTAAGTTGAACTTAATTCCAAATTTTCATACAAATCGATGCATTTTGAAAAAATTTCCAGGTTGTATACTATTTTAAGGTTCGTTTCCTGGAGTAGAAAGGAGATGGCACCACGTTCAAACTCCCAGTGGATCCTGTAACGGATGTTAGGTACAACTAATTCGACTCCATCCTACCTCTGGTTAATCTTAGCCCGTCTCAATTACACATGCTCACAGTCACTAATCCTCTTCTGGCCTCTTAAGTGGAACCCTAAATCGGCACCCCAATTTGTTACATCGGCAAAATATTGTGCTAATTTGTGCGCCGATCCCCAAATTTTGCGCGCTTCTCGTTTACGAGAAATGCAAATTCTTCCGTTAGTGGTCAAACTTAATACTGGAACACCATCATTCTTGCGTTTTTAGGAATTAATAGCGCTATTTCATATTAAAAGATAGTGATGTTTGCATTTTTGAAATCAGACAAAAAATCTCTATCAAATGACACAAAAAGTAAAAATTACTTCCATAAGAAAAAACACAGTTGATGATGGTTGACTGGAGACGAAACGTCAAAGTGAATATTTAAAAGTAGCATCTTGTAGAGGGAGAAAAGTGGCCATAATAATGTATCATTTATTTCGAAATATCTTTTCAAATAACGTCATTAAAAAATAAAAACGATTTTGCAAAATTCAGGTTTTTTTCCGGATATCTCCGAAAGTGGTCGGAATTTTTTCAGTTTCAAAAGTACGTACCTATCTCTTACAATTCCCGAGATCCCCATGGTGGCCCTTGAATTTGAATCAGCCTGTATAGATAAATCTGATTTAATAATTCTCCAAATAGGGGCGAATGGTAAATGGATATAGATTACTAAACCTTCCGTATAGATTCTTTAATATCTGAAATTACCTTTCGATAACCAGGAAACGATTGCATTTATAGGTGCATCTTACAAATTTTGCTTAAAATTGAGAGAATAATTCAAATATCGAATAATATACAGGGTGTTTCATTTAAAAAAATTCAATTTTGATGCGCTATTCCTTTATGAACAACTCTGTATACGAGCCTGTATAATTAAAATTATTATTGCCTAGTAGACGTTGACGGACCCCGAAACTCTTGTGTAACACTATTTGATATCTTGTATATTTTCCCCTGTTAACAAGGCTTCCGAGACCACAATCCTCACCCCCGAATTTTAGACGCCCTGGACATTCGATTGGATTTTGGCATTGTTATTCAATTAATTCACAATTGATCGTTACGTTAAAATTTCGTACGCTTTTATATTTTAATTTTCGTCTAGTTAATGGACGGAACCTAATCATTTTTAAAATGCGACACACATAATATTCCTATTTTATGTCGAGCAATAAAATGGAGAATTTGGAGAAACGTTTCGCATGTAGAATTGCGAACAGCAAGATGTAGCTGGGATGGAAATTATAATTTAAAAGCAGGACGTTCTAGTTAAATGCGATTTTGCTATATATATGGGACAATAATTTTTGTGGTATTTGATGAAAAATTCAGTTGAGAGTTCGACATCGGTCGGTAAAGTTGCCACTGCGCTTGATTTATAGATATTATTTTTAGTCCCTTTATTAAATTGCTTTTCTTCAGTGGAAATATAAATTTCTTCGCTTTTCTAATTTAAAATTTGAGGCCAGAGAAAATTTATCGAGCGCAAGACTCAATTTTTCTCTACATGTTTATCAATATGTACAGATTGAGCAGTTTTCGGCGGATTATTAATTTTGAGTCATAAAAAGTTTATTGACGACGCGACGGTACGTAGGTAGTAGTTGTTTCTATATTGGTCGTATTTAGGAAACACGAAAGAAAACGATTTCGCGTTGTTCGTTGTAAAAATTTATTACGGTTTTTATCACAACTAAGTTAACTTCAACTATAACAAAATTTTGGGAGGCGGGCGAACGAAGGGGTTGGGGGCTAAATCTTCCTTTATTACCGCTAAACACGTTTCGCGAGCTTTACAATAAAATAGAGAATTTAAAATTGCTAGCTTAAAGGGGGCATGGAGAAAAATGCTTGCGAGAGAAAAATAATAAATATAACTTACGATATCCTAACAAATCCCATCCAATAACTTTATTCAATATAAAAACCGCGAGAAAACGGAAGAATTTTGATAATTGCACCATTTCAAAACAGTGGACGTAAGCACTATTAATCCGGTAAGGAACCAGAAACAATTTAGTTGGACGTTTTGATTTACTACAGTTTGCTCGACTCATTCCGCCTTTAGCCAATAGCTAATATTTTATGTGTTCCGATATTTTCAGTAAGAAGAGCTGTTTAGAGAATTTACAGGGTGCTTTAAAATGATATTGGTCAGAAAATCAAATTGTTCTCATGATAGATCTTTTTTCCTGATCCTATATGAAATAAAAAGTCAAAAGAACCTGCTTGTAAATAATAGTTGCATGCCTAGACAATAATACACGATTACCGTTAAAAGCGAAAAGTAGGTAGTAAGCATAATGCATTACTTTTTTTTTTACATAGAAGCGATAAAACGAATTTCGCACGGTTATGTAATATCGGCGGCATTGTATTAGCGCTGTGCAATTACGTTCCTGCACTTAAGCGTTCCTTAATAAATTTCAGTGGGATTTACTCGCTCTGCAGTTAAAAGCTTATAAAGGAACACATTTCTTCCTTGGATATATTTTCTAGCGACACGCTTCCTGTCATCTGATACGCAATTGTTTTATACACCCATGTTAGATACGCCACGCCTTCGTTAAGTTCGTAATTAAAGCACTTTTTTTTGTTACTAAAAGTTTCACCCTGGAATGAACGTTCGAAAAGAGTGTTAACGTCTCAATCGGTAAGCTATTGGCTGCAGTATTTTTACTTACTTGATCGCAGATAAAAATTTAATCGATCATTGATTTACAGAACCAAAGACCGATTATACACGTGTTTCTTATAGTATTTTTGTTATTATATCTGCTTTATAATTTAAATTAAAATTAAGGGAAATAAAATAATTGACTTTATATGTTTATTCGTAATTCCATGATTGCCATGTCTTCAAAAAAATGGCAAGTGTAGGAGAAAACCGTTTCCCACGGAAGTTAATTATTTTCCGATGTAGAATAAGAATATGCAATAAAAAGTTATGTGAAAATGTGCATAGTATAATTAAACGACAGAGATTTTGTATAAATAATTTTTTAGGCTATCATCACAAAAACGTTGATTTTATGGTCGCTTTTGCGGCCATAAAGTTTCACTTTATTGTACGCTTCTGTCAAACTTTACTTTATTGTACACATCTGTCAAACTGTACTTATATGAAACTGATGTGTGAGAAACAGTAATCTGTTTGATACAATGCGTCTATCTGGTCTCGCCCCATCAAGGATTGGGCCATCCACGTGCGTTTTTTTCATTTTCGGACTTGTAGGAATGTTTCACACCATTTTGCATAATCACAATGTTCACATTTAAAATTATAGTTTGACGGTTCAATCTTTGCTGCTTGCAGACCTTTTTGAAGTGTAGAACCAAAACATGAGGAAGATGTTATTGCTTACATTATTATACGAAGAATCACCAGCAATTAACCGAAAACACAAGTAGCTACCATCAAAGTAGGAAATCAGGTTTCTAATAATTGTACAGCATGTTAACTATAAGGTCTTGGAAGCCACAGTTACGAAGGACCTATTGCATTTGACATTATTAAAATCTTGTGCAGCGGAGGAAGTTGCAATTGTACTTTTACTCTCAAACGCCTGCTCTTATATCATATATGACTTAGGGTCGCAACGCTTACAGCTTCCAAAATTTCATTTTGGGTATCTGAACTGTCGCTATCACCCATTTTGATACGCACAAAACACACGCAAAGATGCTAATTATAATTTATTACATATGACAGGCAATGCTTTGTTTTTAATTATCTAAGATAACTATGATTTTCAGAAAAAATATGTTTATGAGCAAATTTTTGAATTCTTTTTTGATGATCGCCTAAAAAATGTTGTGTGCACCTTGGCCAAAAGTGATTTGTTAGGCCTCATCTGAATTGCGGCCTCGGCTGCCGCCTCGGCCACAAACAGCAGCTTCGGCCAAAAAAGATCACTTTTACGGCCTTGGTACACAAATAACTATTTTATTATACCTGAATCACAATCTCCGTTTTAAACACTCAAATGCGTGCGAAAAAAAGGCCTTTAAAACACACGTGCTTTAAAGTTGCTAAGTAACGATACTTCAAGTATGACTTTTGAAACTGTCATCTGGATGAAATAAAAAATCCTCCTAGGTCGCTTTCTGTAAATGCAGAACATTTCTTTGGCTTTTGTACCTATCCTTTGGTTGAAGCTTTCACAAACGCGCGTAATTTAGGGTATGCTTCCAAATCTGTTCCACTTTTTAGTCGCAGCATTGCTTTAAAGTTTTGAATGAATGCACCAAAATATAGAAGATTTAAATACCTTTGACATTTCCTTCATATATGCCAGCATTATCGATGCATTTAAGACTTTATTCGTAAGTAACTTCCTATTCATCCATGGAAACAACTTTTCATATGCTTGATAATTAATAGGCTTTACTGGATGAGATTTTACTCATACCAACGTTTGTTTAGATTTTACAACAAGCGATTTAATGGACGGTGTATTATCTTTTTCAACGGAAATCGTTTTATTCACAAAGACGACAATTTTTATAAGCAAACGTCAAGTGACATTTCCATGGCAATCGTGAAATTACGAACACCCAGCCCACTTAATTAGATATGTATTCGAGTATAACGTCAATATGATTTCATTGTATTTCCTATTTTTAAATTATACTGCAGGTATAATAAAAAATACTATAAGATACACGTGTATAATTTGTCTTTAAAGCACTTGCAACGTTAAAGGCACTCCGCTTTGCGTCGTGCCCTTAAACTCGTTGCGCGTGCTTTAAAGACTTGATTATACACTTGTATCTTAATATACTATTTTGATATCCCCACTAGTTTCAGCAATAATCGATTGCCTCAAGATAAATGGGACACCCTGTATATAAATTAATTAAGTGACATTCAAAAGTAAGATTACTGAACTGGAAGTCGCACCTCGCAAAGGAAATTACTGCTACAGTTTCGAATACACCCCACTCGGACAAAAACGAAATTAATCCGTTATTAATTAGCGACAAAGCTTGTTCATGATTTTGAACATTCTGTCCGTCCGTTCGTCTATGTACATAATTCAGTTTCGAATTTTCTAATTCTGTTTTTCAGTAATAGGTAGGGGTAATTCAGTAGGGCTAGGGCCAGGGGATTAAAATTGGTCATTTGGACTTTCTGTATCAGATACGTTCTCTCGTAAATACCTCGAGCGTTGTTGGGACTTCACGCGCTTTTCTTTTTATATGTATGACGTCACGGCCCTAAAAACTCATACAGGGTGTAATTTAAAGTTTACAGTTTTTGTTGTTTTGACGTTGCGCCCTCTTTCTTTGTGTCTAAGAATATGTTTACCAACTTGGCTCCGATCAGTTCAGCCGTTTAGCCAGAAATGGGAGTACAGACCGACATTATCGAAATTTTGTTTGTTTCAGATTCCTGGTCCTTCAAAACGTGTATTTCAATAAAAAAAAAGGTTATTTTACTCCAATGTTAACGTGGGGGTGGTGAAAAGAAACTGGCGAATATAGTTTTTTTTTTCGTTTATCTCCGAATGTATTCGGCATTCTTCCACTTTGTAAGTAGCGTTAGATTAGCTCCAAAAATGAGAAACTTTGCCCAATTATCCAACTTGTGGTTTCTGAGAAGCCAATGATCACCCTCGAATTTGGAACATCCTGTACTTTAGCTATGAAGTCAAATTAAATATGGCAAACGGCAATACAGCGCGTGTTGGAGGGGGGGGGGGCTTTATAACCCACATCAGAACTGTGTATTTTTTTGAAATAATAGTAGTGGTCTAAAACTATTGAAGGGATTGTGCGTTTCTGCAGTCATGTTTCTCGAAATTATTAAAGAAATGCATTTTGCATATTTCAAATTTGTATATCTTAACAAAAGTGGCGTGTATAATACATTTCGATCCCACTACCTCTATAGCCCTCCTTTTCTTAATCGAACGCTCTTCATTCACGCATTATTCTTCTTCTAGATTGTATTGTACGAAAGCGTAGAAGGGCCACCAGTTACGTTCTTTTTATAATTGCGACTTTTAACTGGCATTTAGTACTAATTGCAACTTTTAAGTCGCAATTAGTCCTAATTGCCACTTTTAAGTTGCACTTGGTACTAATTGCCACTTTGAAGTAGCACTTAATAGTAATTGTCACATGTGAGTCGCAATTAGTACTAATTGCCACTTTTAAGTCGCAATTAGTACAAATTGCCACTTATAGGTAACAATTAGTACTAATTGCCTCTTTTAAGTCGCACTTGGTAGGGTCGCAAGGCATATCTACGACGCACCGTTCTCGAGATATTCCGGTTTGAAATTTCGACCAAAAATTCGGACAAACCGTAATATCTCGAGAACGCTAGGTCGTAGATATGCCTTCCGACCCCTCGTTGGAAAGGTCTCGACCAGCGCTATCGATTAGCGCTGTCAGAATTTTTGGTCGAAATTTCAAACCGGAATATCTCGAGAACGGTGCGTCGTAGATATGCCTTGCGACCGTACCAAGTGCGACTTAAAAGTGGCAATTAGTACTAATTGTCACCTTTAAGTGGCAATTTGTACTAATTGCGACTTAAAAGTTGCAATTATAAAAAGAACGTAACTGGTGGCCCTTCTACGCCTTCGTAGTATTGAGATTATTTGCGCACTTCTAGATATTTTGAATCGTCGGCGCTTGTCGTTTGAAATATTTCAACTCTTTAAAATTCAAATTCAAATTCAAAATTTTATAGTTTGTAGCCTACCAATGCGTACTTTATACAGGGTGTAGCATCTAAGACTCCTTGGACTAGAATTTCTTTGCAATAAAAGAGGCCGAGAAAAGTCTTGGAGCCAAATGGTGCACAGTTACCGTCGCCATGTCTTTAAATTAGTTCTGATCACCAGTGGCGTGCTGTATTTCAGTGGTGTATCAAACTTATGTCTTTTTAAATGGAACACCGCCTATTTTATTGCAGACTAGCAGTCCCGGCGAACTTCGTACTGGAGATCATTTGTTGCCCTACCCCGTTCCCGTTTTCCACGTTCTTGTGGGAATTATTTCTAGAAGTATCTTTAAAGAAATCTACGTTCTAAATGTTTGTTTCGATTGTAAAACACGAAATCCTATTTTTTCCTGCTCCCGTTCCCATTGGTATGTCGGAAAGTGCTTTACTACAACAGAACGTGAACTTTTAGCTGTGAAAATCCTCTGAAATCGTGAAAAAATGTCAACTAACTTCGAAACCATGTCAGTTAGACATAGCATCATATTGACAAAACTGATTTTTTAGGAGGAATTTCAAAATGTCATAAGAAAAGATAGTGCCATTTGAAATAAAAAAGTTCCGGCATCGTTCTGATACAACCGGAAAAGCGGCCATCTTGAAAATTTTTTTAAATGATTCCTTTTGATCGATTAATCAAAGACGGTAATGGGCCCCGAATCTAAATTCCAAACCGTTTCTGAGATTCTAATTGTCCACTTATAAACACCACTCTGTACAGTGCGAGTGAAAAGTCTGGAGTTATCACAATAAATCTTTAAGTAAATGTTTTTGGAAAAAACCTCAAACACGTCAATTGTTGCCTTAATTGTCACTTAAAGATCGTCTTTTGTTTTTGAGATATGACGTAAGCGTCAATTTTTTTTAGTGTAAACCCTATTTTTTTATGGTGAATTTGGAAAGACCATGAAATTCTAAGAGCAAATACGCGAAAAAAATATGATACTTAAAATATTCGAGATAATTGCTTTTAAAGTTTTAAAGCATTAGTAATTATCGCGTAGGTACGTCATATCTCAAAAACAAAAGACGATCCTTAAGTGGCAATTACAGTAAAATATGTTGCATTTGAAATAAAAATTGACGTGTTGAAGGATTTTTTCAAAAACATTTACTAAAAGAGATATTGTGATAGTTTCTAGGCTCGCACTGTATAATGAATATGATTCTGGAAAAAAATATATTTAGCACTTTTGAGTCAGGGTGCTTGTAGTCTTTTGCTCTAGAATCTAGTTCAATTCTAGAGCTCGAGAGTAACTAGTAACTGTTTCTTTAATGAATGATAAGAGCGAGGGGCTAAACGCACCCAAGAAAATTGCGTATGGGTTATTGATAGTTGGAAATGATATACATTTTGCAGGACTAAGACGAACAGACTACGATAAACAACGAAGGGGTTTTCAGTTTATGCAATTCTCGAGGATTTCGAGAATATACGAGCGTGTAGGGATGATACGCCTTCTAAAAATGTAGGCCGCGGCTGCCAGAGAAACAGTGTTAAATATAGGCCGTTTAAAGTTTAGTGCGTATTTAGGTTTAAAGGGATTAGAACAAATATACCGCAGGAATTACCCGCAACCGAGTGTAATAAATAATTTCACAAGATTTCCATTAGACGCCGCCTAATTTTATTTAAACAATTACGTTTGAGAATTCACTAAACGTAAAAGGGTCGTATCAGCGGAAAAGTTAGATAATAAAACGAATATAACGTCTATCTACCCGCATGACCAATTCGTAAGTATAATCTTCGCTAGACTAGAAAATGGTATTTACTTGTGAGGCTGCTTTCAAGAATATTTAAGGCCCTAAGCAAATATTCCTTCTCTAAATTACGCATCGGTTCGTGTTCGTTCGCCGGGATAATAAGTCTTCTGCTGTGTAAGTGTGCGTTTTAGTTGGAGCAAAAGTGTCTGGACAGAATGATAGTCTACTCGAAGAGGTTACTTTAAACACTAATAAACTGCTGGAATAAATTACGTCACGGGAGGACTTGAGTTATTTCCCTAACGCTTAATTAAACGAACAAATTCGTTAGTTTTAATACTCCTCCGTTCGAAAATCGGCGTATTATCATATCAACAACAGGAAGGGTAGTCGTATATTCAGGGACTTAAGAGGATCCCGCACGGATATGCTTTATGGGGGTAGGAAACGACTGATCTCGATATCGTAAGCCGCTTTTCTCTGCCCTTTCAAATAGAAAAGCGTTGTGCCAAACCGTATCTATACTCATATCTTAGGATAATTCAATCCCAATGAAGCCCGTGGAGCACATACGTAATACTCGAATTTCTCCAAATCAAATTCGCTTAAGATAAATCTCTTCAAATTTCTTAGCTCAATTACATTCAAAACAAAATACGGCGTTGATTTTCAGAGAGGGTTAGTGTCGCGTATGTAACGAGTGAGATAAATCGTCGCAGTTGCAAAAAAAGTACCTACTTCGTGCTTAGTCTTACTTCAGAATTTATTATACCGAAAGACTAAGAGGATGTCGACGCCGTTTTTCTTTATCACTCTTTTAAGCAAATGAGATTAGAATACTCAGTATCACGATTGTGCAGAAAAGTTACATTAACAAAGATTCACCTCAAAATTAAAATGGTCTTTTTCTGGACTACTTTGACCCAATGTCAATTTTGGTCCCATTCAGACAAACCGTCTTGTACTAGAACAAGCATTTTCCGCTACAAATAGTAACGACACAAGTCCAGCCGAGAAGCGACTGCGAAACCGAAAATCCCGCCAAAATTAACTGGAACCCTATGGTAAATATGACAAAACAAAAACCCCCCGACCCATCGCACAAGCCGATAACAAAAATTGTAATTGAATTTCAAAGTAACTTAACTTCGCACTATAGTACCACGGAAATGTTACTTTCTTACCACCCGCACGTTAGTAAGGGAGCAATTGCATTGGGGTAAACAAGACCCCCCCCCCCCCCACTTTGCGGATAGTATCATTCGATTTTTTTCTGATAATTGATAATGGAACACTAAAACAACAAGTAGATATCCACGCTAAAACCGTAAGGAACGACAACCACCTGCTGAAGTTATATATTTACCAAATTCAAGCTCATCGATTTAGTTCTGTTTGTCGACGGAAACAGGTCTGTTTGTCAAAAACAGGCCGGTTAAACGAACCTGATTCTGTGTAATGGATTTGACCTTGGACTTGGCGCATGCGCAGATCTCACGGTTAAAGTGGACTAATACCGGGTTCGCGTATCTACTGGTGAGATTTTCCTCAGATCAATAAATTCAATTTTCCAGTGATCATCATATAATTCAATCTGTTTTTCATGTATTATTTTTAATTATTTTGCATAAAGTATGTCTTTTCATTTTGGTATGTCATTTTGTAATTCCTAGGGCATATGAAAGAAGCACGTCGACAAAATTTCAGTAATATAGGTAGTCATTTCGACGTGGCGCCTTATTTTTACTACCATAAGTGAACATTTTCAGTATAAGTGCATGTCAATTTGCAAAATGAATCGCTTCTTATTCGAAGTTTGAATCGTGAATTACACTCGGCACCAAAGTTTTAAAAGTGCAGTTGCGCGAAACGAGCAACTGTACTAAACTGTGTCACCTAAATGGTGATTTACAAAGACGTTAACAGGAATTAATGACGACATTATAGCACATTCAGGACCGGAATTACTGTAAGCATCCTGTTTATTATAACTCGCTGTGGCGTTGCTAAATTTTCTATACGAGAACGACGATACTATACGAATAAATGAATACCAGATTGTATATTTTCAGGTAAACAGTAATATATTATGTACGTTTTATGGCGGGGAATTGCAAGTATGGCTTTATTCGGTCGGTTGCATTGCGTCCCGTAAACTTAATTTAAAGATGAGGGAAATTTCAAAATTTATCTTTACTTTTCGGTCTCCTGCTTCCGCCATATAAATATATCACGACACCGCTTTTTTATCTTGTAAGACGTCAGAGATTAATTGGTATAAGCTGACAAAAAAGACGTTCAATAAATATGTAATAACGCTACTTGACGTATTTGTGTGTTTGTTGATAACGGATGACAAATTGAATATATCCTCTTTGGGGCTCTTCCTCAGCTTAGCTTTCCGTAAATAAGATGATATACTCATGAACTCGTATATCGCATCATGCTACACGTTTTTCTTGTATGTAATAACGCTAAAAGCTACTACAAACTCTGCGTTACAGAAATTAAATAAAAAATTGGCGCTCTCGCGTTGCTGATAATCGGCAGTCTGTAAAAACGTATCCTTGTAATGAATTAACTTCATTGTAGGAATTAGTTACTAACTTGAGCGCACATTAAGCTACCAGGCGATTTGTTTTTGAAGACATACTGCTTTTGACACATAGCCCACCCGCACACGTTTTTGAAATCTGAATACCTTTAGAGGTAACTTTAATGAATTAAGTGTCAGTTACGAGTAAGTTGTGTTCAAATGTATGTGGTGATAATTTTTTTTATGAGTATTTGTAATTTTTTTAATTTGTGTGCTATTAAAATTTGTTCCTCGAGTTTTATTTTCATGTCATTTTTCTACTGTAAAATGAAATTCAGTCTCAGCGTCTTGAATTTGACGAAAAAAATTATTTCATTTTGCAATTTTTAAATTTGAGGTTAGCGAGGGAAACATAGCAGCTAGTATTTATAATAGGCATGGTATTGTGATTAAAGTGGCAAATATGAGAATTTTTTATTGCTAGCAATAACTAATTACATAAACAATAAAATTAGGTGATATCAAGTGGACTAAAAGTGATTGCAAATTCCATTACGGTGCGCATTTGATATAACGACTGTTGGCATTTTGAGGGATGTTTGTATAAGGGGTTGTTTTTATACCGAAGGCGAAGTTTTATCTTTACACGAGGTAACTTGTAATAATATATTGTTTTTAGAACCCTTCTGAAATCGAACTGAAAGTAAATGACGTAAAAAAAGCAAATGGACCGTATGCAATGCCAAATGAGGTAAAGCGGTATAATAAAACCTGTATTTCGAATTTATTTAATATTCATTTGAGCGATACTCGAAAACGTCAACTATGTCAAGGGCCAATTCAAAAGATTTTATTTTGCACGCGTTGTATTTTTATGACGCGATGCCAGTAGATATAATTTAGTGCAAGTTAGTATTGTCTGCGCAAACTTCTATAATCACTTGTTTTCGAGTTGAAGCATGTAAGTTAATGTGTGTAAAGCGTGAATTATGTTGCTCTCGAGTTCTTTGAAGGCATGCAACTGACATGTTCAAAAGTTGGGGAGGTTCTTGACACATTACCTTCCTCTTTCGTTATCGTCTTTTAGAGGTAGCTCGATAGTGCATTTCGCCAAATCGCCCATGTTGATATAAAATCGTTTCCATTTATTGTGACTATTATGTTTTTTTACCCATGCGCAAATGCAAAACAGTTTAACTTATTTTTTATACAAAGGACTTAATCAATTAATGCATGTTTTCACTTTTAAGGGCATGTTTAATGTTCTAGAAGGTAGATGAACGAAACACGTTATCTTACAACTATTTTTAAAGACAATTTTACCGGCACGCGTACGAATAATAAAGTGGTACCTGACCGACGGTACCCAACACTTTATATTTCGGGGATTACTAAAATGGTCATTTACTACACTACTCTATCTCTATCGCAGCGAAAGAACGTAACAATTGATCTAAGAAATCCATAATATTGAAGCTGACGACTACAACCTGACACCACCAAATATAGGACAAATAATAATAACACTTACACAATAAACTCTATTTAATAAAATTACAGGAATTATTATAATGATATTTTTGTTTTGTTTTCTTCTTTCCTGATAGCGTTGACTATTGTGGCCATTAATAGCTATGTTGGTAAGTATGAATTACATACTATCCCTAGATTTCCAATGTGAGTGTGCGAATATTTATTTTATTTTTTATTTTTTATTTTTCTCTAGAACCCTACATAACTTCACCAGACACAGACACAGACACTAATCGTGACTTGATTTTAATCCGTGCGATTAGTTAACCAGGCTAGACCTGAGTTCTCACAAGATACACCGACCATAATAATAATGGCCCTTATTATCTTACTTGCTATAAGATAACCCCAGGACGCAGTTCAATCTCCTGAGATTGTTCTTCCACTGAACCCTGATATATATAGCATACAATCATTTATGCAGTCGTCTATAAATATTAGTGAGTACTAGCAAAAAGTGAATCAAACAAGTAATAATCATCTGCAAATGATGTGGTCAGATGCAATCAGTTAATTTATATCTATTAATGAAGTAATAGTATTATAATAAGTGCGTGGTCGTCTGTCCCTCTAATAAGATTAATTTTAATTGAGCCTTGAAAGAAGACTGTGAACAACTTTTAAGGTTCAAAGATATGTTGTTGTATAGTCTGGCTATTTGGAATGAAAAGGCCCTTTCATAAACAGCTTTTTTATGCAGCGGCGGAGTAATCATACCTTTGAACCTTATGTTTAAAGTGTGAACATGCGTCCTAAATACTATTTTATTTGTTAAATAAGGTGGAGTGGATGTTTGTACAATTTTATGAAATAAACAAGCAGTTTGCAAATATCTTCGATTTTTCATATTAAGCCATTTAGCTTCTGCTAATTTGTGCGAGATTCTGTCAAATTTTCTTATACCATATATAAGACGTAAACATGAATTTTGTACACGTTGAATCTTATTTTCAATGTCGAACGTGAGGCAGGATTGATAGACTTCAGTACAGTATGTAAGCTGCGACAAAACCAGTGCTTGACAGAGTACTATCTTTGTTTTCCGTGACAAATAGCGTCGATGAGGATAAATTAATTTTAAGTTGGCATAAGCTCTTTTTACATATTTGTTTATTTGGGAATCTGAAACTGTTGTCCATCAGCAGACCAAAGTTGGTAACTTCGGATTTCAGAGGTATATCAGTATTATTTATTCTCACCTTGATACGGCTTTTAAGAAAATCGCATTCGTGATCTTTACCAAAGACGATAGCTACAGACTTTGTAGGATTTAGTCTAAGACTATGTTGATTAAATACGTGCGAGATGCTTTCAATGTCCAAATTATACTTTTGAAGAGAGGAGCCATAATCTTGTACATAGAATGAGTGATATAATTGCGTATCATCCGCATACATCGAAATTTTAGACGTTTTTATACAAGAATGTATATTTACAGTATAGATATTAAATAATAATGGCCCTAGAATGGATCCCTGGGGAACTCCTCGTGATAAAACCTTTAGCTCAGATTTTTTACCTGAAATGTTTACATATTGTAAACGGTTATTAAGGTAACTAGACAATAAATAAATTGCACTAGTGCCAAAGCCTATATACCTCAGGATCGACAGCAAGATAGAATGATCGATTGTGTCAAACGCTTTAGTGAGGTCAAGTAATGTCAGAATAGAAACTTTATCTTCGTCCTTAGCTTCTAGTAGATCGTCAACAATATTCAAGAGAGAGGTAGTGCAACTATATCCTTGTCTAAAACCGGACTGAACAGGGGGGATTATGTTATTACTTAGTAAAAATCTATTAATTTGGTTAAACATAAGTTTCTCAAAAACTTTAGATAAGGTGGGAAGAATACTCACTGGTCTGAGATCGTTTAAAGTCTTCGGGTGGTTATTTTTGGGAGTCGGTATTATTGAAGCCTCTTTCCACGCATTTGGGAATTTGCTGTCTTCTATGCAACAATTAATTATATGGGTATAACGGGAGAATTTTCGGGACGCATCGCAGAAGCATAACAATATTTACACCGTCGTCACCGTAGCTTTAGAATTCATTTCAAACAAAATCTTTTTTACTTCTGCAGAATCCACCATGTCAAACTTAAACTTATCCATAAAGTTCAGAGTTCTTGTTTTGTTTATTTATTTTTTTTTATTTATTTTATAGCAGAAGCCATTTAAATCATTATAATGCTTCTGACAATTCTGATTTTAATTTAGAGACTTCAAAAATAGCAAGCTTAGGTTCTGCCGTCGCGATCGTTTCAATAGAAACAGAATGGTCATATGTTCTGAACGTCATTTGAAATAAGAATGACAGATGTCATTAGAATGCACAATCATTTGTTTCACTTTATCTATCTTTACAGTTAAAGAACGGCTTAGCCTACTCATTCAAGCCTATTAAAATGTCAATTTAACAAGGGGGACAATAAATAAATAAATAAAAAACATGTCCTATAAAATAAAATGTTTTAAATTGTCATCTTGACGAAGGTGAGTGTACGGAGAATGCTCGCTAATTATGGCCGCATACGTAGAATTGAGAATGCGCTTACGCATTACGAATGGTCTTATTAGATTTCAAAGATCGGTTAAACCTAAACGTGCCACGCTTAATCCGGATTTACATTTTAATTTAGAATAAATTCTGATATCTGACCGTGCAGAGAGACCGCCACAAATGAAAATCGCTTTGCGTTGGTATAATAAACAGTATTTTATGGAGGACTTTTAAGGGATTCAGATAACCACGGTATAAGCTCTTATGTAACATTTGTAAGAGCGTCGTTTTACCACTCTTTCATATTAGAATATATTCTAATTAAACCATATTTCTATAATGATCAGAGTTTTTTTACTTTGAACTTAGCCAAAAGGTTTCCCCCGATACACCTCACGCATAGCCGAACCGCACATGTTTATTAAATCTAAGTATATTGTGTGATTGTTTTCTTTTTGTTTGCCGTTAGTGTTATGAGTAAGTTTATAATTTAATACCGAGAACTTCTCACTGCAAAGCACTTACCAGTCAAAACTTTTGCGCAATGTTTTGTTAACGAGCCAATTAGTTTAAACGTACACCCGTGCGTTGCACCATAAATCTGCTTAAATGATGAAAACGTAGAAACTTTTTTTTAACATAATCGGATATGCGGAAATCTTGTGAGATAATGAAAGTTGTGTAAAAGTAAAAACTACCATTCATTTTGATTTGTTAACGTATCATAAAGCTGGCAGTTGATAAGAAAGATAAGTAACCGGCTTAGACAAAACAAAATTTGCGCTCCAGATAAGGAACGACTAATAAAATCGTCCATAAATCTCGACTCTAAATCATTTTTTCTACTTTAAGCTAGCCAAGCACGTTTTTTTTTGATCGGAATAATTCATTATTGTAAAAATACACCGGGTAAACAAGTAGATCGAAAATTAAATATCTTGCTTATCGAAATCGTGGAAAGTGCAGACATTTGTCTTGAAAGGAATATTGTTTTAGGAAAGGAGACAAGTTACCCTAATAGCAGTAGTGGCGCCAGATGGCACCGGCGTAACCAACTTTCGCAAAACTTTTAATTGACAAAAGGCTCTCTTCTGCTAACAAAACACAATTTCGCATACCTTTCACCGAAACCGTTTCATTCCCAGATAATGTGAGCGATTGTAATGAAAACGCATTCTACGACGTCTTTTACAACCGGTGTCTGCATAAATTGTTTGTTTATCGTTTGACAGTAACGCCACTTTTTATGACCGATCGGGAGTTTAACGGGTTATTTTCATTTCTCTATAAAACTGCGGGACTTAATAGTTATGATTTATCTATATTATGACTTTGTAGACAAAGACTATTTCGTTCTTGCCATACCCAAGTGTCGGTAACACGTCGAATATTTGTTTAAAGAACCAGTCGCGTTTAGAGCACCTTTTCGCCGGAAACGGATATTTATTGTAAGTCATTCTGATAGTTGAAGCAACGAGACGGTATTTCACTCTGACAAACGACTAACAAGACGTGTGATGAAGATTTGAACGTGATCTAAATAAAAATGTAGAACTTTCTATTTAAGTTACCTGTCTCGAGTCTGACTAAAATATTTCGCTGTCGATTTAAATTTATGTACGCGTTTCCATTTTCCCCCTTTTTAAGTTTTCGCCGATTTATTTTGTTTTCTATATCGCAACGTTGCGTGAACTTTTATCAACGGTGACGATTCTTTTTTTGTGTTCGTGTCAGAGAATCGGAAAAGTGTAAAAGGTTTCAAACGCATAATTATTCACAGATTCGAAGCTGTAGTAATATACAGTTTAGTTGTAATTTACCAAAATTGATGCGCCATAATTTTCTAATTAAAACGGACCTGTTTGAGCAATATATTGCATCATAACAAGAAACGAACTTCTTCGCAAGAATCACGTTGCGTGGGTGCCCATCGCCACTAATTAAAACTCCCAGTCAGCAGGTATTTCATTTCAGATGGAATTGTCTAAAAGAATTCAGTAAGAGTCTTGATATCCGTTAACAGTTTGGTGGTAAAATATATTGGGACTTTACAGGTGGAATTGAAAATAACATGAATCTTTAATTAAGTTCGTGATTAGTCCGTCTTTAAATAATTGGTTCACGAAAACAGTTTAATTATCATAAAACAGTACTCCATAAAATATGAACAGCTTTAAATAGTTGACAATTAGAAGACCATAAAGCGCTCCCTGTACTGTCCGAATAAGTGCAATAAAGTGGCTTAAACACGTAATAGACGATTTACTATTTAATTTACGAGAAGCCATAAGTCGTGTATGTAATTTCAACTTGACACGAGTGCATCAGTTTTGCAATTTACCCTCGGTATTTCCTTCGTGATTGCGCTGATTCCAGTTTAGTAATTAACTATTATTTCTCTGTTTGCTTGAAGCTACAGTCTACTGTTGGAGCGCTGGCCATTTTCTAGTTAATTAAATTTTACTAACTTCAATCGTATGTTTAAGGGAGATATTCTTAGCAGAACAGACATAAAACAGATGGACCGAAAAAATCCGTCGTTAATCAAATGCGAATCATAACTGGATTGATTAAACATAAACTCTTCCAGACAAGTGCAGAGTTAGTGTACTGTAAACGTGACCGGCCGCGTTCAACGATTTAAAGGGTAACTAAGTTGAGACTTAAAAACCCAGCCAACAATAATCGTAGATATTACAAATCCGTACGGAACAAAAACATCTTGTTCGGCTTTATTTATTTTTAATTAGCGCACAGTTGCCGTCGATCAATTAGCACGTATATACGAGTTTTCAATTGCCTTCCATAAATCACTGATGCGCAACTGTTTCATTTTTGTTTATTTGCTGCGGTTGGCAATAGAATTACTACTATCGATGTTTTAGCAATTATTGCGATGGGGAAAATAAACGCTGAACAGCTAAACAATAAATTGGTTAAAATTGCTCAATTCCTGAAGCCTTCAAAAGCAATTCCTGCAGCTAGCTCTAAGCATCAAATTTTTTTTTAAAGCTTAGAGTCGAGTAACGTCAGAAGATCGATATGAGGGTGATATCTTTATTAAAGAATGGGGTGTATTTCTAGTGAATTTTATATATGTTTAAAATGGCTGTCATTAGAAATCCAAGTGGTTAAATTAAGCGTAAGGGAAAGGGCCCCCAAATATTTTTGAAGACGGGCCCTTCAAATGAAGTTACGCCCTTGCTGTATTTCATTGTTTTGTGAATAGCCTCTTATTTTAAGAGTTAGGTTTAGGCTTCCTTAAAGGGGTTAGTAATTGAGGGGGGGGGGTTCGATATTGATTGCTAGATGACCGCTTTTTCGAAAACCAACTGGCGGCAATCTTGGTGGCCAGAATTCAATCACAAAGCTGTGGAATTAGATAAGGAATGGGGGTCATTGGGTCAACGGGTGTTCATTTAGAACAGGACTTATACGCCAGCCCAAAATTAGGAACGTTAGCATAATTTAACAAGGAAGAATTCTAGTCAAGGATAAAATTAATTAGAATCAAAAATAAGGAAAACGCTGCCAAACGCGGAACAATAATCACATTAGGAAACAAACCAGCAAACGATGCAAAACAATCGTAAGCATTCTTGCATCAGCACTTCCTATTTTAGTAGAATAGTTAAGGTAGGTTAGGAAACGATTGCTGTGATATAAATAGCGTACAAGGATATTCAATAAACATTATCAAATCGTTCTTGATCTGTAGTGCATTCGCAGTTCGGAACTAAGCGGTAATCCCCAGACGAATTTACATTGTGTAAGTTTGTTGGGTGTGCAGTTACTTACCCTAACTGTACATTTGGTCCTTCGAGCAGTTAAAGGAATTGGAGGGCTACATTTGGTCCGTCCAACCTTTCAACGATTCAGCGCCGCGCTACCACGAGTGTTCCGGTGCCAGTTCAAGTAAATCAAGTGCCCAAAATAGCCGAGTATGGAGATGGAAAAACTAACCAAGGAGCAGTTCGAGCTCGCAAAAACCGTAGAGAGGTCCCTATCCAACTTGAAGAAAGAAGCTGGGAGGGTCCGACGAGCATCCTAGGAAACTAGGGACGAGATCATCAAGAAAAGGAGTGACATGGAATCACAATGGACTACGTTCAGCCAACGTCACTCACAGATCATGGCCCTGCCACAAGGACATGAATAGTTCGCAAAGGAGTTCTACAAACAAACCCATGAATTGTTTGTGGCCTACAACGAGTACCTTAACACCCTGTAAACGGCATCTCCGGTGAGTCCAAGCGAGACAACAGCCCAGGGGCAAATAAGCCAAGGGACAACCGCTGTAGCGCCAAAGGAGACAGCGATGGGAACATCCGCACCCCCATCCGCAAGCATTCCGTCAATAACGCTGACTAAATCTGGAGGGCAAGGCTTACAAGAAATACCTTCCCTATCCAACCCGGTTACCACAGACCCGCAAGTAACTAAAATTGCAAAACAAATTAAAAAGGCTTATGACACTCATCCGGGACACGCAAAGCGAACTAGATGAGAACCGTGCCGGCAAGTATTGGAAGTATGAAAGAGAGCATATCCGCAAGCTCTGGGACGCCATCCCAGAAGCCCACGAAGACATTATGGAAGTACCAGATACATTGGCAGAACCCTACGAAACTGCCAAGAAAACCGTGCGCCAAATCATGGTGGCGCCCGCCGACAAGGAGTCACGAGACAAAAATAGGTACGAGAAAATTCCTCTCCCACGGATACAAATTCCGCAATTTGGGGGAGATTACGCAGCATGGACCAACTTCCATGACCTGTTCCACAAAATGGTGCATTTGAAAACAAATCTAAGGGGTGAGGCTAGCAAACTGCTACAACACCTGTCAATAAGTGAAGCCAACGACAGCGATGCGTGGCTGCTGCTAACGAACCGTTACCAAAATAATCGGTTGCTAGACAACATCTTCAATCAGCCAAAAATGGGTCCAAACGCTCCAGACGGACTCAAAACGATCCATGACACAATTGCGGATAGTCTGCGCGCGATTAACAACATGGCTATCGAAACCGATTCATGGGGGCAATGGTGATGCACATCGTACGCGAAAAAGTGGATACAGCAACCTTGGCTGCGTTTGAGAACACCCTACCAGCCCCAAAGGAGATATCGTCACTCAAGAATTTCTTGAGCTTCGTGGAAGCACGATTTCAATCATTAGAACTTACAAATGGCAGCAAGGCCACAGAGGGCAGCAACCACAAGGTACAGGCAGAAAAATGGTGGGCACGAGTCTATCACACCAACATCTTGAGATGCCCTATCTGCAAGGAAGATCACCACCTTCCAACATGCGGGAAGTTTGGGGCAATGTCAACAAGGGAGCGATGGCAAATCGTCAAGGAAAAACAGTTGTGCTTCAATTGCCTAAAGCACGACAAAATGACAAGGTGCACCAGTCCAAATTGTTGTAGAATTAGCAACCGACAACACCACAGCATGCTGCATATCGAAACCCCTAAGGAAAATCGTCCAAAAATGGAGGTTTCCAGTAACCTGTCCACAAGCGGGGAAAATAGCACTGAAATATTACTCGCGACTGTCCTCATCGCAGTCCAAGATCAGCACAGGGAGTGGGAAAGTTGTCGAACCCTGCTGGATAGCGGATCCCAGATGTCCTTCATCACCGAAGAGGCTGTTGGGCTCTTGGGCCTGCAGAGAAAAGGAGTTAGCGTAGAGGTGTCCGGCGTGGGGTGACAGGTGCAGGCATCGTGCGAGGAAAGATCGAGGTCGAGATGAAACCCAGATTTCCCGGTAACTTTCGAATCAAAACCAATCTACTGACTATGAAGCAGGTTACTACTTCGCTACCAGTCCAGCCATTCCGGGATTTCGCATCCAAGCACGTTTCTGGTGAAGCAAGGGCTAAGGAAACCACAAGAGGGATGCATCTTGCAAAATACGGAAGTAGGTTGGATTGTTTCGGGAAAAACAAAGGTCGTCCGAAAAGAAAACGCACCAGTACAAAGTATGGGCGGAATCACAGATGAGGTCCGTCTTAACCAAGTTTTGGGAAATTGAAGAGATCCAACCCCAAGAAGCAGTAGGTAATGTTAGAGGAAGACAAGCAGTGCGAAAGGAAATATCAAGACACAATAACCCGGAGTAAAGACGGCAGCTACATCGTCAGTCTGCCGTTGAAGGGGGAGGCCGAGGACTTGGGAAGAAAAAAGCAACCGTTCGCTTGCTACAGATGGAGAAGAAGTTTTCCTGCGACCGGGACTTCGACTCAAAATGCAAGGCCTTCATGCGTGAATACGAAAACCTGGGGCTTATGGTACCTCGACATAAGGGGGAGGCAGCTGCGAAATATTACATTCCCCACCATGCGGTATTGAAAGAGGAAAGCTCCACCACGAAGTTACGAGTAGTGTTTGATGCCTCTGCCACCTCCAGATTGGGGAAGAACCTGAACGAGATGATGCTAACCGGTCCAAGGCTACAAGAGGATTTATCGCAGTTGCTACTCAGATGGAGGAAATACGCTGTAGTAATGACCGCTGATATCGAGAAAATGTACCGACAAATCAAGGTATGAGAAGAAGATCAACGGTACCAGGCAATACGATTTACTCACAGGCGCGTTCCACCCAGAAGCGGTGAAGTGCTTTCAACAGGAGTTGATTGAGTTGCTGAAGAGCGGAGGGTTCAATTTTAGGAAGGGGAAAAGCAACCGCAAGGAACTCATTTCCATTCTGCCCGACGAGCTGCAGGAAGAAGGGTTTATGGATCTGGGCCCAGAGGAGATAAAGAAGACCCTGGGCGTACAATGGGCACAATGGGATGTGTTTCGGTTCAAAGCAGATCTGACCCCGGAGAACACACCTACTAAGCGAATGGTGCTATCACAGATCGCAAGGCTATATGACCCCCTGGGACGAGAAACTTCCAGCCCAGTTTAGCGATAACGGGACAACATTCGTCGGGGCAGAAGCGCTGCTACGCAAAGAAATCTCCCTGGCAATCAAGCAGCCAGATCTACTACAAAGACTGGCATCAGACGGGGTGCAATGGCACTTCCGTCCCCCGGCAGCCCCTCATATGAAAGGTTTATGGGAAGCAGCAGTAAAATCCACTAAGTTCCACATGAAGAGGATAATTGGAGACAGTACGCTGACCTTTGAAAAATTATCAACAGTGTTGTGCCAAATTGAGGCCTGTCTCGACTCACGACCGTTGTGTGCCGTATCAGAGAATGCAGAGGACTTATTGGTACTTACTCCAGCACATCTCATCAACGGACGACCACTTCAGATGCCGCCAGATGAGACCGATCTGACAGAAGAGGTCCGGCCCACGACAAGATGGAAACTCCTACAAAAAATGAAAAGAGATTTCTGGAAGGTGTGGTCCACGGAATATCTCCATAACCTACAACTTAGAAGAAAATGGAATACCCAAACGACGGACCTTCTCGAGCTGGGAAGTGTCGTGCTCTTAAAGGACGATATAGTAGCAGCTACACTAAAGCCACTAGCTAGAATCAGTGAAGTACATCCCGGCGGAGAGGGGAAGGTCAGAGTGGTAACCGTGAAAACCCAGGGAAAGGAATATAAACGAAGAAGGCAATTGAAGCACAACTGTGTTTCCTTGACGATTTGCCATCGCTCCCTTGTTGACATTTCGCCAAACTTCCCGCCTGTTGGAAGGTGGTGACCTTCCTTACGGATGGGGCATCTCAAGATGTTGGTGTGATAGACTCGTGCCCAACATTTTTCTGCCTGTACCTTGTGGTTGCTGTCCTCTGTGGCCTTGCTGCCCTTTGTAAGTTCTAATGATTGAAATCGTGCTTTCACGAAGCTCAAGAAATTCTTGAGTGACGGTATCTCTTTGGGGCTGGTAGGGTGTTCTCAAAAGCAGCCAGGGTTGTTATATCCACTTTTTCGCGTACGATGTGCATCACCATTGGCCCCCATGAATCGGTTTCTATACCCATGTTGTTAATCGCGCGCAGACCATCCGCAATTGTGTCATGGATCGTTTTGAGTCCGTCTGGAGCGTTTGGACCCATTTTTGGCAAATTGAAGATGTTGTCTAGCTGCTTTGAAAGCAGCAACCGTTTATTTTGGTAACGGTTCGTTAGCAGCAGCCACGCTTCGTTGTAGTTGGCTTCACTTATTGACAGGTGTTGTAGCAGTTTGCTAGCTTCACCCCTTAGATTTGTTTTCAAATGCTGCATTTTTTCCACGTTGGTCAATCTCTTGTTGGAATGCACCATTTTGTGGAATAGGTCATGGAAGTTGGTCCATGCTGCGTAATCTCCCTCAAATTGCGGAATTTGTATCCATGGGAGAGGAATTTTTGGCAGAGGCTTTCTTGGCAGATTCGTAGTGTTCTGCCAATGTATCTCGTACTTCCATAATGTCTTCGTGGGCTTCTTGGATGGGGTCCCAGAGCTTGCGGGTGTGCTCTCTTTCATACTTCCAATACTTGCCGGCACGTTCCCCATCTAGTTCGCTTTGCGTGTCCCGGATGAGTGTCATAAGCCTTTTTAATTTGTTTTGCAATTTACGCATTTGCGGGTCTGTGGTACCCGGGCTAGGTAGGGAAGGTATTTCTTGTAAGCCTTGCCCTCCAGGTTTAGTCAGCGTTGCACTTCATAATTTGGGTAACTCCTTGTAATGTACTTAACCCCCTGGTTCTACACTAACTTCACACTACAAGAACACGGAAATAAAGTCAACCCGGGAACGTTTAAAAATGTCCACCCGAATGACTATTCTCTCCAAAACTAAACAAGATCCCGTTTAAATTTGAAAAGTGACACGTGATCAAACATCTAAGGCAGGGCCCCCTTACGTTAGTTGTAAGCAACACTATGACCTGAAGCACAGTAGGGAAGGAACGTAAAATAAAACACTATGAAATTGTGAAAAGTATTTTTAATAATATTATCGTGATTATTATGATTGTAAAAGCTCGGAAATTTAAGTCAAAATAAATTACATTGTAAAAATAAACTTTGAAAATGGTAGTTCACCGAAATAGGCTGAGAAAAAAAGAACTTACCAATAAAAAAACCAGCCGTTAAATTAATATTAAATTGTGTAGTAAAATTAATTGTTTGTAATGATGTGAATGTGTAACATAAAATTGTAACAAAAAAAAAAGTAGGATGTAGACTTCAAGAGGAAACATGTAGGTTAAAAACAAGTTTTGGGAATTATGGGTCAGGTAAGCAGGTACCAAGATTTTAAGAAAGGGTGAAATACACAGGATGTGACTCATCTTTGGTGCAATAAAGTTCTTTTGTTAAAAGCAAGATTGAAAATTACATGGCGTTGTAAGCAAATTTAGCTGTCGGTAAAAATATGTGGAAATTATTGAATCGCCACCCATAATATATCACACATAGATTCTAAACCGAAGAGTTTTGATTAGCATAATCTCGCCCCCGCAAGATAGGTAGCGTCGCCCTTCGTTCGGGGTGTCGAGCCTACAATTGAATGTCGAAGACAATCACGGAATTAGGTCTCGTAGCTCAATTGTGACTACAGTTTTCGCCACCCCCGTGACTGCTTCATTCACGAAGAAAATTGTTAGTTACCAACAAGTCAGTACATACATCAAACGAATCGGTAATTTCCACATACTAAAATAAGATGATCATAATTTATATGACTTACTTCACGTATAAGACCAGTAATCAACACATAAACATAAATTAAGCAAACATTACACCAAAAACGTAAACTATTACAAACAAAAAGATAACGGTATTAAACATGTCATTCTGCATTGCGGTTAAACCAAGTAAATTTCAAAAACGAAGATTGAAACACAAAAAATATAAAATGCGGCATACAAAACAGAAATACGATATAAAGAAATGTAAAAATTACTACCTGCATTAAATAACACAAAATAACAACAACCATTTATGGAGCGACGCATTTACGACCGCCATTCAAGAAAATATGCCAAACGTAACCCCTGTTCGTGCTTTCTAGATGGAGGAGGCGGCTTTTCCCCACGTAGAAATTGCATGGTTGCCAACCTCAAACATGTATGTATCGTCGTAAGTTGTATATACAGGGTGGAACCTCTCATCCTGTAATTCAATATTGTGTGTTTATCTTTACTTTCTTATGCAAAAGCGGACGATTATGTGGCGGCATTCATGACGTTTGTCTGCGAACATATTGTTTTGGACTGAAAAGTACCTATTTCATAGAAAAGAAATTACCTTGCAGCACGGCTTGTGGTGAGGTCAACGATGGCACTTGTTTAATAAGTGTTATAGACTCCTTTGACGCTCAAACAAACTCTATTATGTTTAATTGTACCATCGAAGTTCAATCATCATCAAAATCAGTCAAAAATACTTGATACTACCGCCTAAATTTGTTGACGTACTCCACTGGTGTACTATAGTTGTACGTTAGTTAACTTGTAGTTAGGAATGGGAATAGTGGCAAACACCTTGTCGCCGCTGTGCGGGTTGTAGCTCTTCACCTCTGCAGGTGGTCGCCTCTTCTCGATTCAATTGGCACTGCAATGTACAAATACATTTTAAGCAAAAAATAAATTTTCTCCCTCTACAGACTAATTTTATTCTTTCTGATTTGTCAGAGCCGTGGTGCATCACGAATCCCGTTCCACTTCAATTTAGTTAAGCACTAACAAGAACAAAATGTTATTCGTCTCTTCTTTAGCCTTTACTATAATAACATTTTATATAAATACAAGTAAATTGCATTTTTCATTTGTTACATTATACGCGTCCTGCTCCAAGCAATTTAATATAATGCCCTTTCCAGACTAACAGATTAAAAAAGGCTCTTACAACAACCTCGCTAACCGAATCAAATGCAATGCGTTGTGCTTTTGTGCTTTGACAAATAATTTTAATATACCTACGTAAAGCTCTTTGAATACATTTTAAATTAACAAAAAGGGGTTCAAATAAAACAAACGATATTAAAATTATGCCGTTGTTTGAAATGCATATCCGGTGCGCAGGTAAAACGATGATTCCGTCAAAAAATTTCTCTTGATCGACAACGTAAGTAGTGAGAAAGTAAATAATTAACCTGATTGAATCGCAATGAAAGCCATTGTAATGTCCCACAATTGCTGAACTGGATCTCTAAGGGTTCTCTAAACACTCATTCAGACATTGTCATGAAACCCATCACTACTGTCTGTATTAGCGTGCACATTATATGCTTTAATCTGCTGGCTTCAAGAGTGTTACCTATTGATAACGTGACAATAACAACAAAGCTAAACTTAGCGTAAACCAATACTGACGTTAGAACATCAAAGCATCTTCTAATTAAGTCCTATTGGGTTATAAAACGTAATAGGTACACATGCGGATTATGTTATCCTTTCTACTAGGATTGATAATCTATACAAGGAATTTCAACGCGTAGGTATTCCAAGCGGATTAGTTAATTAATCTTTAATGTGTGTAATTTAATTGATGTACCTACATGTTTGAAAGCTACCTGACTTCACTAAGATAAGGAATTGATGAGCGCTTCACGTGGAAGTATTTTCGAATCTAATTATGAACAGAATGAGATATGCCATATAGACTTTTGCAGTGATTCCTGCACCATGCATCTCCTAAAAGATCATTACCTGTAACATCACAGTTACAAGTTTCGTATTGTCGTACAACTCTCTGGTTTGGATCTATAGCTTCTAAAATTAAGGACATTTTGAGCGGTTTCCTTTTCAACACGATATTTCAAATTTAAACTTGCGTGAACCTGGCAGCCAGAATACAGCAGCCAAAACGCCGAACACGCACGAACGACCAATGGCGCCGGAGAATTCAAATACCTACACACAAAACAAACTACCTACTACGATAGAGAGCGTTACTATAATACAGCAAATAATCATGATACTCAATTCCACACCACCATTGAGGTTGAGCTATGAGCGCGTTTTTTAGAGTGGTATCCCCAGTAGGCCTAATCCACTATATGCTATATTGCACACATTATAAGAAAGTGACTATTGACATCCAAACTCTCTCAATGCTAGGCCTAAGTAAACATTCACAGAAGGTGAAGGTTTGACTCTCCAATGGGTGTGGGCCTAAGCCTGTGGATGTTTCATAACAATTTATTGAACTACACGGAAGGGCAAGGTTTGGCTAAAAAATACTGACCCTCTCAATGGGCGGCGTGGACCTGTGCTTGTGGTTAACGGTGTATTGTTAGGTGCGGTCTTCCATGAATGATGCTCTTGTTACGTATGTACGGTCTACCTTATAATACCGTGTAGTATTCCTCCGTGCCGTACAGATATGGCACTTGCACAGACTTCTCTGCATATGCACATGCACATGAAATTAATTTTGTTATACAAAGGTTAATTACACACCCTCAACGCCTTGGGGAATAGATGCCAATTTTATTATAAGTATATTTGGTGATTACCAATCGTTTAAGTATAGTCAGAAAGTGATACTCATTTTATGTGTGAAATTCGTTCGTTCTTAAGGGTTGATTACAACCTACTCTCATTCCGTCGGACAGTGATTGACAATTTTATTGTAAGCATGTAGGATAATTACTAATCTTTCGGGTTTTATGAGTAATTATTGTAAGCTTTTACTGAGGGTAGAATACCTGTAGAGTAATTTTGTGTGGGGTGGTAAAGTAAAAGTAAAAGTTTACGAGCTCTGATTGGCCTAATATAATGGGCTTTGCTCATGATTCTTCATTAGAAGTTGTTTGTTTTTTCGAGTCGAAACTATGAAGTAAACTCGACTACATTGATCTAAGTTACACGAACTTACAGAGAAAATATACAGATGGCATAACGGGTATTGAATTTAAAATAAAGCTGAATAAAAGAACGTTACAAATTTATATATATAGGTAGTCTTTTGGATTACTTACAAGTTGTTGTAATATTGCCATCTGAAGTTATAACAGATAATAAAATTGATTTCGAAAAAATGGACCTCTAGCTCGTGGATGAAGAATAATTGGGCAATTTAACATATTATTTATCTTAACTAATTTTTTCCCACCCTAACGTTAGTAAGGGAGGTATTGCATTGTGGTAAAAAATGACCCTCCCCACTTTTTTTTTAGGGAAATGCACGTTTTGAATCACCAAGAATTAGAATCAAACAAAATCTCGATGATCGGCGTGTCTGTCGGTCTGTCTGCCTCATTTCCGGTTACACGGCTGAAGGGATTTGAACCAAATTTGGTACACATATTCTTCCTAAACGATATTTTCGGGCGGGACTGTTTGATGAGCAGAGCAATCGAAGGAAAGGTCCATGACAGGAGGGGAAGAGCAAGACCAAAAACTATAATGGGAAGTAAAAGCAGCAAATGAAGTAGGATGCGCGGGATAGATAGTGGAGAACCAGATGCTACCTGTCTTAGGACAGTTCACCAGTTTAATAGGATCTTAATGTTATCATAATTATTTCATTGGAAAAAACACTGTATATAGCAATTTTTTAATGTTATGCAATTCTTCAATGTAATTTTGAAGTGAGAGTAGAAAATAGGCGCACCCAGGCTTCATTTTTTATTTCTGATCTACAAAGTACAATAAAAATAAAAAAAACGCGTGTGTTCTCAATTTTTATTTGCGTGTAAAATAAACCCAAAATAAATTATTGAAAAGCTGTGTTTTTAGTCCGAATTTGAAACGCTTCAGTCTAAATACGTCACAATCCTACAACCAATCACGTAGAAGTGAGCCGGAAACCTTGTGCGAGGGTCTGACGTTTGTCGGATTTGACGGTTTAAGTTTACTGCATGTAACGCGTAAGAAAACGATAAAGGCGGAAACACATTACTGTCACGCGAAGGTATGCTTAACGTGATAGCACGTGAGCTCACGTGACGTGACAGTAATGTGTTTCCGCCTTAAGTGACAAGTGCCTGTGACAGATGACGCAAGTTACAAATGACATTCTCCTGCAATATTGCCAAGTCGTATGTCATCTGAATGGTTCTAGCAGCTGATTGGTCAGGCTTATTAGGTCATAGAGCCCGACACAATCATCTCGTTTTGAATAAACCCCTAATACCGCACATGTTCATTATTTTTTCCGATCAGTCACTAGTTTTAAATAAACTTTTACTGTCCAAAAAATTGTTTTATGGTTTACGCTTATTAAATTAGAACTACGGAATACTATACTGTAAACCCCTCAATCAACCATTGGTAATAAATTCAGACAACGATACAGTGGGTTAAGCAAAAAGGCTCTTCTCGTCTCACTACGTTTTAGAGGTACACGGACGGTACACAGTTACCTAATAAACATTAATTCCACATTGTCGCATGACCTTCCTATCTTTTTCATTAAAACCTGAAACCTGTGGATGTAACAATTTTTATACCTTTTGATCTTCTTTTGGAGAATAGGTCATCTCTCGGGTCATCTTGTGAAATAAAAGAAATAGGTGTTTTAACTGTCTACCGAAGGACCTATCCTATGGTTTCCCTACTGTTATAGACTTTCAGTGAAATATTTTTGGCATTGGCATGTACGAGCCTTTGGTTCCGTATGAGTCACGCAATCGCGCCTAAACTTAAAAGTGCACATCCTCGATATAGTAAAGTATGTAGTTGTAGTAGATTTGAAATAGTTATTTTACCTAACAAGTTCGGTAAGTTAATTTTCCCGTATGAGCACTTTGTTTGCAGCACGACCGTAGGGAGTGCTGCATTTAGTGCGAATGCGGGAAAATTCTTTCCGAAAGAGTTAGGTACAATATTTTTTGTAACGAATTGCGTAAAAAAAGGTCAAAATTAATAAAGTTTTGTAAATTAGTTTTTTTTTTAATCATGAGTTGGTAACACAATCATATGTTTGGTTGGTAACATAATTTTATAACTACCTACCACGATACACTTACAACGGTATGCTCTTGCGCATCTAGTGTGACGTCACGTGCGAACAAAACCACAGAATATAGAGCAAAATTACGCTTCTTAGATAACAAATCACACTGATTTGTGTAGAGATCGTCGCGTCGGGTATTTCTGGGATTTAGCGATCGTATGAAATAAACTCTAACCAAAAATATAGGCTCTAAACATGAAGTGCGGCTTTTTAAGTAAATATTATGTAATTAATGCGTTATCAAAAGATCTAATCTCTCCTCCGTTTTCCTGTTATTTTGATTTTCATTATTACGTGGTGGTTTTAAAGTAGGTACAGGATCAGGTTTCAAATGTCCGCTATTTTTAAAAGTGTAATTAAGAAGTCGTTCCCATAGCGGTGCTTCAAAACGGCTGGATTCAAAATGGACAGAACAAATACAGACTATAAAATTAAACAGCAATGTAAATACTAAAATACACCATTTTTCAAGTTAATTTTATCATTACAACGACATGCAACAATCCATTTTCGAGAAAAGTCTTCAATGTCTGGAAATCGAAAGTATTATATTTCCGTTCCTTTTGATTTTCTATTAGAATTGCTCCATTGAACCACTACACAACCTGGCATTTTGGAATTTTCACTAACGATTAATTATATCAACAAATTAACGCTAAAGCTCGTAGATACAACTGATCAGTTGCAAACTGTCACGCGTGACATGTGTACTGGATCGTGAATAAACATTTGAATTTTGGCGCCACACGTTCGCAGGTGACGTAATGCGCAGTAGAAAACGCGTTTGAGAAAAATAATGAGCATACCGTGTGTAAGTGTATCGTGCTACCTACCCACTTTTAATTGCACTGGTCACATTTAAAACTTCCACATCTTTGGTTAATACATATTTTGCCTTTGCAATGAGTGCTACTACTGGTCACGGCATTGCATTGTTTGCACTGAATATTCTTGGAAGTCTTCAATGTTAACAAATATGCTTTGAAAAGAGTGCTCTTATTGGTCGCGTAAGTGTACTGATCGTATTTAATATTCCCAGAAGACATGTGTGAACAAATGTGTTCTCAAATTTGATTTATCTTGAGTTGCGTAAATACACTCGTTACATTTAAAATCCTTGGAAGCTTTGTGTTAATATGTGCTTTCTTAAACTGCATATGCGAATAGTTGCAGAATATCACTGGTCACATTTTAAGACGTTTTAACAATAAATTTTACTTTTTCTTGAGTTCCAATTCTGAAATAGTATATTGAAAGACAAGTGTTACAATGCGACCTATTGTAATACGACTATCTTGTGGCACGAGTGGCGACGCGAAGCGTAGCCACGAGTGTTCGCAAGATAGGAGTATTACAATAAAGCATTGTAACACGCGTTTTTCATACTATTTTTTCTATTTCGGTGCTTTAATTTAATTAAAAAAATCATTATCAGAAACTATAAGGAACATTAGAACTAACATGTTTTATGTTGGGAACACTTTTTATGCCGTTAAGTTTTAGGTTGGCAGCGTAGTAAGACTGACATTTTGAAGTTTAAACATGGAAGTACCCAACGAAGTACCTACTTGTACTAACTAGTAACTGCCAACTTAAGAGATGAGTTACCAAAAAAAAACGACTACAATCACTGTCTTTGTACAACTGTTTTCGGCCGAAAACAGTTGTACAAAATCATCATTGTGACACCGAAATAGAAAAAATAATTTGATTGCGTTATAAGTTGTTGTTTATATATTTACGTAAAACTTAGTGTACGTCTGTTTCCGATTAATCGCACTAAATACCCTCAACCAACGGTTTAATTGATTTTACAGCAGATGACAGTTAACCATGACATGACGTTCGTTGACCACAGAATACGGCCTTCTCAGAATAGAAACAGCAATGTTAAAAATTTGTATGGTATTTTGGCGGACCCTGGTGGGTGTACTGTGAACTAAAACATCAAAATCAGAGTAGCGCCATCTGGTGACCAGCTTCATGAAATAGTTTCCCCAATTCGATCTAAATCATAAATATCGATAAAGAATACACAGCTGTTAAGTTAAAGTGTATTTAGATATAATCACATTACATTATTTAACACAGAGAACTTAAATTACATGTTTACAAATTACATATAAAACTCAGAAGTGAGTGGAACTTACGCTTTGTAGATGTTAACACTTTGCAGAAAGATCCTTACATAAGGATTTGTCGTACGAAATATTTGGTTTTAATTGCTGTTTGGACTAAGTACCTATTTTTGTTAAAAAATATCTTTAGAACTAAATTTTTTGTTCCAAGAGGTAATAAAACCGATTCAGCAAATTGTCACACAAGTTTTTGACACAGAATAAGACCTTCACAGAACAGAAACATAAATGGCGCTAAATTGTCACTGATTACAGCGTTTCCCGTTGTTGTACGGAGAACTATTTATCGCAGACTCAAATATTTTTTTGCAAAACCTGTAATTTTGCTCGTTACAGGAAATATTTTTACCGTCGATTTTATACGTACACAGGTTTTACACATGTCAACTTTGACTTTTGAAAGATTTAAAATATGAACAAGTTATGTGACCGTAAAAAGTGTTGTGTGGCGGATTGTAACAATAAAATATCAAAAAGGCATCGTTTCCCACATTTTGAAACAGATTGTTTTGTGCATGAAACGCGAAGAGGATTGAAATGTGCTATTATTTCTTTCCTATTTATGCAAGGTAAGTAACAGGTACAAATTGAGGCAGAATTATTACCAACTGTACCTATAGGCGCAAAAGGGTGTAGACTTGAGTTTTATGTACAGATGTAGATACTTATATTGTAATTCGTTTTAGATAATTCAACGCTTCTCAAGTAACCAGTAAGCACCAGGATCAAGTTAACATTTGTTGTCAAAAACTTGTGTGACAATTTGCTGAAACGGTTTTATTACCTCTTGGAACAAATAATTTAGTTCTCAAGATATTTTTTAATAAAAATATGTAGTCCAAACAGCAATTAAAACCAAATATTTCGTAGGACAACTCGTTACGTAAGGATCTTTTTGCAAAGTGTTAACTTCTACAAAGCGTAAGTTGCACTTACTTCTGAGTTTTATATGTAATTTGTAAACATGTAATTTAAGATGTCTTAAATAATGTAATGTGATTGTATCTAAATACACTTGCAATTTAACAACTGTGTATTCTTTATCTATATTTGTGATTTAGATCGAATTGGGGAAATTACTTCATGGATTTAGAAGCTGGTCACCAGATGGCGCCACTCTGATTTTGATGCTTTAGTTCACAGTACACCCACCAGGGTCCGCCAAAATACCATACAAATTTGTAACATTGCTGTTTCTATTCTGAGAAGGCCGTATTCTGTGGTTTTTGACAACAAATGTTAACTTGATCCTGATGCTTACTTGTTACTTGAGAAGCGAGGGTGGAAGTTGTTGAATTATCTAAAACGTATTTTTATTCATTGTCTAAAAGGAATTACAATATAAGTATCTACGTCTATATGAATATAAAACTCAAGTCTACACCCTTTTGCGCCTTTACCGTTGGTAATTTATAAATTCCATACCTTGCATAAATAGGAGAGAAATAACAGCACATTTCAACCCTCTTCGCATTTCAAACACAAAACAATCTGTTTCAAAATATGGGAAACGATGCCTTTTTGATATTTTATAGTTAAAATCCGCCACACAACACTTTGGTCACATAACTTGTTCATATTTTAAATCTTTTAAAAGTCAAAATTGACATGTGTAAAACCATGTGTACGTATAAAATCGACGGTAAAAATATTTCCTGTAACGACCAAAATTACAGGTTTTGCAAAAAAATATTTGAGTCTGCGATAAATAGTTCTCCGTACAACCACGGGAAACGCTGTAATCAGTGACAATTTAGCGCCATTTATGTTTCTGTTCTGTGAAGGTCTTATTCTGTGTCGTTGACTTCAATAAGTACTACCAACCGAAGAACGCGCATAACTCCTTCTCTCCAGCGGAAACTAAAAAACACCGCGATGCGGGAAAGTCGTTTTCCCGTGCATCGAGGATGCTTGGAAACATTATCTTTCCATTCAATGAGTACAAAAAAAATTAAAACTTTTGCCTTAATCGCCGGATCTGGGCGGGACAGACGACCGGATCAGACTGACATGACCTGAAGAAACTGTAAGGTTACACCATTGAATTTATAACTATCAGAAGCGCAGGTTAAATGGCAGGATATGTGACTGTTTTCAATAGTTTAAATTACAAGACGTAGATGTCTCTACCATCGAGAAAGATGAATAATAATGTCAGTTTTTTACCTTTGTTAATTATTATACAGGAATCTGTAATGAACCCACTATCTCGATTTGTAATTGTTGTATACAGAATTCTAGATACCCAAGAAACGTACTTATAAGGCATTTATGTGGCACACAGGATGTTGAATGACGTAAGATAAACATTCTTCCTTTCATGAATCGTGACCTTACTTAACATTCCTTAAGGAAGATTGAATTACATTTGAACAGGAAAGCAAAAAATACGCAGGCATCCTTGATCACTGTAACAGAAATTAAATGTACCTACCTATCTATCTATTCTTAATTTTTGTGTGTGTCGGTTAAACCGTTGCCACCGGTTAAACTACCTAAGACAGGGGTCGGCAACCTATTGAAACGGAAGAGCCAAAAATTACAATTTACACAATTTCCCAGTTCTTAGAGCCACAAATAATTTTTGATTCAATATTATAGTTTTTGGCTATATACAGGGTCCTGCAACAGTCCGTCGGTTTTTCCTACATACCTGATAGATACCTGGTAAAAATATTGGTGGTTGCGGATCTACAGAAATTATTTTTGAATGTACAGGGTGTTCCATTTTTACGATGTCAATTAATAACTGATCTTTTTAAATAGAACATCGTGAATATTTGGTTGTTTCAATGCCGTTTGTTCAAAGTGCTAGTAACTATTCTTTTTCAAATGGAACTACCACTATTTTATTTCGCTATTCGCTTTTGTCTTCTCTTAAATGTTTATAAGGGGTGCCCTGTGCTTAAACTCCGCAGTGTTTAGGTTATTCAATATTTTTCACAAAAGTAGGTACCTACTCATTAATTAATTACGTGTTTATACATCGGAGTAGGCTGGCTATAATAAAAAAAACAAAAGAATACCAGAAAGTAAACAAGTGTCAAAAATTAGATAATTATTTGCTGCAAGTATACTTTTGATACAAAATAAGATTAATTAAAAAGGCGAATTTCGAACAAATGAACTAATTTCATTAGATAAATACGGAGAGCCGCAACTTTATAGGTATCAAAAGAGCCGCAGGTTGCCGACCCCTGATCTAGGATCACACGTCACACCTGGCAATTTTGATACAAAATAAAAAGGTCGTTAACCTTTTTTCTTTTAAATTCTGACGTTTGAAATTTGTTCTCAATGGTTAATCGATAACTTATCGATAATTATCGATTAATAGATAGTCAATCGATAAATTTAAAAAAAATGGTCGACCGGTCAACAAAAAAAGAATTTTTTGCGCATGGGATTTACACAATATATATTCTGACTATAATAAGCAAAAATAAATAAAAAGTGCGATTAAGACATCGAAAATATTTGCTTTTACAAAAGTTACAGCGATTTGATTGAAAGCTTTCAGGGGCGAAAATTAAAGCTGGAATCTTTGTTTTCCCTAAAAAAAAAGAAAAATGGAGGGTGATATTTTTCCGCGGTTACTTAGCAAAGAGGAAAAAAAAATCCTGGAACAGTTTTAAGGCAATAGTCCATGGTTTCCCGTTCAGTGTTTCCTGGGAAACCATAGAGCTGAAAATTATGACGAGCTGACAGGATTTGGTTTTGTATCATGGGGTATAGAATGTCTCTAAAGAATAAAGATGCACAGGTTACATTCTCATTTAGATCAATTTAAGGATAATATGGGAGCTTATTTGGAATAAGGACAACACTTTCTCGAGACAATGGAACTTAGGCACCTTCCCAAGGCCAGGAAGTTGGAAGCATGATGGAAGATCAGATTCAGTTGAACATGACAAAAACAGCAAAACTGTTCCATTTTTAAACATTTAGACTCTAAGATAAACAAATTATAAATGTAGAAACGTTACCATTTAATAAATCATGCCTATGTAAGTAGGATTCTATAGGTATTTTTATTTTTTGGTTTTTTGCATTTTTTTCACACAAAAACAAATACATAACCATTTTTTGTTCTAATTCTTATTTGTGGCTATAGAAGCAATAAAAATAAGGTATACATGTCCCATGCGCAAAAATGCTGTAGACCGGTGTAATTTATCGAAAATGTTAAAGGATTGGTCGATAAACCTATAATTTCCGATAATCTATCGATTAATCTCACAACTAAACTATTAAGATAGATAATTATCCAGAGAATTTTTAACGACATAAACTTTTCAATGTTTAGGTATACCAGTTTACTTCCAACAAAAGCGATGTAGAGCATTGTTGAGTTGCCATATGATCACAATTCACAACCTACTGCTGTACTCATTTTTGAGGATTATCGTCCACTTGATCACCTTTGATTTCAGACAACTTGAGCATCAAAAGATCCTGTTTTATTTAAATTATCTCTCGCAATATCAATACCAAAAAAACAAAAATGTTAGCGAGTGTACGCATGGATGATGTAATATATCGATTGAGAATATATATCGATGAGATTTATGAAAAAGTATCGATAGTTTTCTCTTGATAATTTCCGCTACTTATTTATTAATCGATAAATATCAGAGATAGACAATTTTCGTGGCAATAATAATCGATTATTATCAGCAGCTAACAATCATTATTAATTATTTTCAAAAGTTATCGATAATTATAAAAAGTTATCGATAATTATCAAACGTTATCGATCATTATCGAAAATTAGCCTTACGATTTATCGATAATTGTCGATTATTATCGAAAGTTAACGATAAGTGATTAAAGTTATCGATAATTATCGATAGTTATCAATTAATGATTAATCGATAATTATCAGACTGAACAGACTTATCGATAAATCGATAACAATTTCATTTATCGCTCAGCTCTAGTAGGTATACGAATTCACGTAAACTGGGACCGATTTATTTGTGCACAATGCTGCATGGTTATAAAAAAAGCTGATTCGAGAAATTTAGTTATCAAATGTGAATGTGGAAATGATGTAGCTGCCTGCTTGCAACGGACAATATTTTGCCTTAAAATTTTTTTTGATCGTTTTTTAATAACAAAATCTCCCGCTTTCAGTAAAAATGTGGAACCTGCCTATTTTACTGCCTGTGAATAGAATGTATGAAATTGCATTCCTTCAAGGACAAGGACTGCAAGCTTCGTTCGTCTAAATGTATTATTATTTACATTACAAATTTACGCAATGCTTCTTAAGGGATCTATTTTTAGAACATTCCAATCCTATTTATAAAACCATTCCAATGATAACACAAAAAACATCCGGAGTTCCTGACATCTGACGATTAAAAAGGAAAATATTCGAATGGTCAAAATAAATGGTTTGTAATGCTGCCATCTAATGTCAATGTAACGCTCCACTTTCGATCGCCCACGGACTTTCAAACGATCGAACTGCTCCTAGCGGCGGCCAGTTGGCACATGGTCACAAACTGTTATATGGGATCCGCGCTTCTGATAGTTATAAATTCAATGGTTACACTACGCATAACGTAATAAAAAGTGTTTTTCGTCGACCTCTCGATAACAACATAAATTACACCTTAGTTACAGGTGTAACAATGAAGCTCATTAATGGTTAGAAACCATTATACGTTAGCAACCATTAATCGTTAGCAACCACTTATACATAACAACCATTTTATTAGAGGGAAATGACATTTATATAACAATTCACTTTCGGCAACAGCTGAGAACTTCCATCCACCTAACCATTTTAATCTCGGTTTTAATGTAGTGAGATCAGCAGCCAGTATGGTCGCCAACGATCTCAGCAAAGCATATCCTGATGTGTAGCTTCTCGGATAAGGTATTTGTTAAGGTATTCAGTTACTTTACCTTCAACATTGAGTACGTCGACCACAGGGATGAACTTTTCCATATCTTTGACTGTTAATACACGTACTTTAGTTCAGTTGCAAAAGAATTAATTACATTCTAATTTCACATACCTTTTCAAGGTAAAATGTCAACATGACATTTTCGGAAATATCTCCTTTCAAATTCATTGTATTCCATCAATTGCCGAACTGATCGAAATCGTTGCAATAAGTTTCTTTTGATTTGAGTGGATATAATGTTAAAATCGCCTCCGCAACATAATCTTCCACTGCGATTACGAGGACTGACGCACAGAATACGGCCTTCTCAGAATAGAAACAGAATGTTACAAATTTGTATGGCATTTTGGCGGACCCTGGTGGGTGTACTGTGAACTAAAGCATCAAAATCAGAGCAGCGCCATCTGGTGACCAGCCATGAAGTAATTTCCCCAATTCGATCCAATTCATAAATATCGATAAAGAATACACAGTTGTTAAATTAAAGTGTATTTAGATACAATCACATTACATTATTTAACACATCAGAGAACTTAAATTACATGTTTACAAATTACATATAAAACTCAGAAGTGAGTGGAACTTACGCTTTGTGGATGTTAACACTATGCAGAAAGATCCTTACATAACGATTTGTCGTACGAAATATTTGGTTTTAATTGCTGTTTGGACTACATATTTTTGTTAAAAAATATCTTTAGAACTAAATTTCTTGTTCCAAGAGGTAATAAAACCGTTTCAGCAAATTGTCACACAAGTTTTTGACAACAAATGTTAACTTGATCCTGGTGCTTACTTGTTACTTGAGAAGCGAATTATCTAAAACGTATTTTTTATTCATTATCTAAAAGGAATTACAATATAAGTATCTACGTCTATATAAATATAAAACTTAAGTCTACACCCTTTTGCGCCTATACCGTTGGTAATTTATAAATTCAATACCTTGCATAAATAGGAGAGAAATAACAGCACATTTCAACCCTCTTCGCGTTTCGAGCACAAAACAATCTGTTTCAAAATATGGGAAACGATGCCTTTTTGATATTTTATCGTTACAATTCGCCACACAACACTTTTTACGGTCACATAACTTGTTCCTATTTTAAATCTTTCAAAAGTCAAAATTGACATGTGTAAAACCATGTGTACGTATAAAATTGACGGTAAAAATATTTCCTGTAACGAGCAAAATTACAGGTTTTGCAAAAAAATATTTGAGTCTGCGATAAATAGTTCTCCGTACAACCACGGGAAACGCTGTAATCAGTGACAATTTAGCGCCATTTATGTTTCTGTTCTGTGAAGGTCTTAAAGGTCCCATTCACATGCGGATATGTACGGCGGATCTGTACGGCGGACATGTACGCGGGACAGATCCGTATCAATTCGTATGTGTGTATCCGCGTGTTCGGCGTACATATCTTGCTCGCCATCCGTCGATCAGGACGACGAGCACGGACAGCGAGCCCGACAAATGCGCACGTGTATAGTCATTTCACGGATTTGTTTGCCGGACATAGAATCATCAAATACGAAATTCTTGAAAATATGTTTGGAAATTTAAGAAATCAAAATGCAAATGCGACTCAACCTACTCCAATTAAACAGTCATTTAAAAAAATATTTTGTTTTAATTACTTTGAATATAATGCAGGCGCAAATTGTGCTAAAGATTTAAATGATCTTTTGGACAATTTTACAAGCAAAATTGCGGAACAACACCGAACTGTTGGTGAAACTGTTAGTCAAATCCGATCAGTTACCTTTTGGGGATATCTTAAAAGTAAAATTTGAAGACTATGGTGAAATTAACATTCCAGAACAAAATGCGCATTTTTGGGGCACAATTTAAATACTGGTAAATATTGTATGCCTTACTCCACCAACCAATTTTATACTATTTCCGAGCATATTCTGCCAAGGCAGGTGGCTTATTTGAAAGTTTCAGGTATAATTTTCCCGAGAAACTGAGGGGAGATTGCACAACTGAATTTTAGGTCTTCAAAATTCCTTCAAGTTGCTAAGTACTGTAGCGTGGCAATGAATCGCTCTCTACTGGTAACTGCCTCATATGGGTATCATTCCTCTCAATAACTGGGCGAACATATTTTAATTAAGTTTCAAACCTCTCATTGTCCATGCGCCAAAAAATGTGCAAATCATGAGGCGTTTCCAAATCTTTAAGTAAAGTCATATGAGAGTACTTTTTTCGTTTCATGAACGACTGTTTTGGCCATAGTCTCTTTTTTTCGTATCTTCAAATAAAACCTCCTCCTCCAATTATTGTCAGTTTCTCCTTATGATCCAAACCAATTGCCACAGCACTCAAAAGAAGACAACCCAGAGCTAGTACTACACAACTGAAATGCGACAGAACGCCGCCTGCTTATCTATTGAGATTTGTCCGTGATCTGTGTACAGTCATATCCGCCTGTGTGTAGCTCAACACGGATCTGTCCGCCGTACAGATCCACCGTACATATCCGCATGTGAATGGGGCCCTTTATTCTGTGGACTGACGGTACAGCATAAAACAACACATTACTATAGCAACTACAATAATGGCTGTAATTTAGTGAAAATTCGTAGCTCATAATTTCGTTTGTAATTTCTTGCAGTTGAATTTAAAATTACCTACCCCAGTGAAGTCGACGAAAAAACGTTGTATGCAATTCATGTATAAATCGGCGATTATTGGTTCGTTCGAATTTAGTCCACGAGCGCATCTCACTCACCAATAAAACGTCTCATTTATACACTCATTGCATAAATAACTATTAATATATCGTATGGGTTATCTATATACATCTATAGATATCAAAGACCTCATCGTCTCTATCTACCACTACGAATAAACAATATTAAACTTAATAGCACATTTGTGTTTAAACAATCCATTAAATTTCCGATAGAGATGGTAACGGGAATCCATTAGGGACTGTAATGTTTTCAAATATTCATATCGGCTCCACGCCTCGTGAGAGAATGGTAGAATTTAAATCATCGGTGTCAATCTACGCAACAGCACTTTCTCATAGAGCATATACCTTTCTCTCAGGACGTAATTTTTAATCAAAACAAAGTAAGTATGTGAGAAAGTTTATCTAGCAGTTTCTGCAATATGTTCGCAAAGGGAGAAACACTCGTTGCGAAATTAAAATTTGCATCCTACCCTACCTACCCCACCTACACCGCCTACCCCCTACACTGCCACCCCGCCTACCGAACCTACCAGGCCTTCCCTACCGTCCCCGCCAACCACACCCACTCTACCTAACCTACCTCTCTACCTGCTCTACCTACCCCACTTACCCCACCTGCACTACGAACGCCTACTCACCCCACCTACCCAACATACCTCACCTGCCTCACTTAACCGCCCTACTGACCCTACCTACCCTACTCACCCTATTCGCCCTACCCACCCTACCTACCCTACCCTCCCACCAATTCAGTACAGATTTTCTGTAGATACTTTTTCATGAAAAAAAATCAAACCAACGCATTTAATTTTTTTGAGAAAATTAACCATTTCTGTCGGAATGTCGAAAAAAGCCCTCAAGCTAACAACAAAACTTCAAATATTATAATATTTGTAGCCGAAGAATAACTTCTTTTCAATTAAGTTTCGAAGATACAGGGTGTTCTTTACGGAAACCTTTGAATACCCCCCACCACTTCATTTTTAGAGATACAGCAAAAATCGTCAAACAAAAAAGCTTCAGATTATCGTCGGCTTCAAACACCGGGCATTTTTTTGTTAGATTAATATAGCGGAATTCACAGAAATATCACTTTTTTAGATTCCAGATTTCAGTACGCCCCCTAGCGGCCATTTCAGAAACTTAAAAATATTTTTCAGGTTATTCTCGTGGCAGTTTTAGTAATAACTTTTTTTTACCACAAGCCTCTAAGATGGACAGGTTCCCAGATACAGTACCTCGCATTCTTATTTGGCCACCCTGTACACTCTAAAATCAAATACAAGTGGATCTAATTCAAAGAAATGTGGTTAATGTCGATATGTGAAAATACACTTGTAATTAATAGCGCTAATCAGACATAAATAATCTGAATTTATTTAAGATCATGATGCGATTCCAAGCGAAGCTTTTTGTATAGTGAGCCCCCCAATACGCAAGATTTAAATTATTAATGGAAGTCTAAATACTGTTAGGTAACGGTTTTCGTGAAACAGCCTGATTTAAGCTCAGTCTAAGCTTATTCATACATGTATACACGATAATGGCGGCAATTCACGATGTTTTCCTTTGAGCTGCTGGTTTACATCTTGGCACTGCACAAAAACACAAGCACCAATACCTGCACGTGATTTACAAAATGTACGTAAACAATCTGCGGATTTTTTCCGTCCGGACGGCACGGTACTCAACTTTTTGCCGGGCGGCTTAATGGTTGCGCATCTCCTGACCGAAAAACTGTTGTTAATTTACGGTTTAAAATACGAAACTGAAAGTAAACTATATACACATCACAACGTGTAACATTCAATACGAAATAGCAGGAAACCACAAAAATATTGAAAATAACGGTGGACTAAATAACAAAAGAAATCAGCAGTAACCGAAAAATTACAAATAAAAGAATAATAAAGTACCTACAAACGGTAGTTGATGACTGAAAGTTCTCAAAATAAATTACTATGGTACGAGGTAAAGCAAGAGAAGGGGATTTGTATTAAGCACACTTTAAAGCAGGATAAAACATTGGGGTTTCTTCACTTTTCAGCAAATTCAATTAACTTTTAGTCATTCAGGTCAAAATAATCACAATGAAAGCGCTAAACAATACGCTTAACTTAATTATTATATGCTTTATTGATTCGAATACAAGCGATTTGTGATGTAAAAGTCAACCGAAAATAGCTGTCGGTTTCAGCAACAGCGCATAACGAAAAGTGACGTCGTAAATTTCGAAGAAATGTTCCAAAATGGCTTTTAGTAGGAAGCTGACTACGCTACGTTGTGTAATAAATCCCCTATTTGTGTCGGTTTTTACGTCTCTCGTCAACTGTTTACATTTTTATATACGGAAAGGCTTGAATACGACAGCCTAATGTAAAATGTTACTACCTGTTGTACTTCTGAAGAGGAATAAATAATGAATACGCGCCATTTAGCGAACCGAGGTTATTAAAAGTTTGTTGGCCGAGCAAAGTGTAGTAAATTTAAATACTACACGCATAAAGGCCGTGAATAAATGATCATGTCTGAAAGCTTTTGTAGTAAGCACTTTATTTTTAGTATTACGAAATTGACGTTTACTAGACAATGGCTAGACAAAATATCGTCAATCGGGGACCGCTACGCTATTCTCGTTTGAACTTGAATTGCATTGAATAAAGCGTGCACTTTACGGAATTTCAGAGCACCTATCGGCAAAGAAAATTAAGTCGTATAACGTGTGCAGTACCCCATCTAATGAACATCCCTAATTTTGTGTATGTTAAATGCAGGTGGCCATTCTATGTTTGCGCAACATGTGGTTTGGGTATTAAAAAGGGGACAAAAACCATTAACAGTAAATGGGACACGAACCAATACGATTATTTTTTGATCTGTCACCCGCCGCACGCATAACTTACTTAGACGATATATTTTACCGATAACGTGATAAACTTTTCTCTCATTTTGGAGGCTACGAAATGGGATTTATTAACTACGTAAGTGGAAGCCATTTTGTAAATTATTTGTTATCTCTTGCATTGATTTTTAGGGATTCTTTTCGCTTTATATGGAGTTTGAAACAAGTCAATCGTGACCGTAATAATATTAATCACCAACAATATTTCACTTAGTTTACTCTTCTGCGTCTCTTAATAGAGGAGTGATTTTTTTCCTCTGATTTTGACAAAGCCCGAAGCGAGTTTTCTTAGAGCTATGTATAACTGGAAGTTTCAACTTTTGAAGTTATTAAATTTATTGAGTATCCTCTGCAAATCAACTTTTTGCGTTCTTTCTGTTTCAAATGACAAATTGGGCAACCCTTGATGTGTCATTGCCCTCCTTTGAGGTTTATTTATCCTCGCTAAGAGAGAAAAATAAACAATAGGTACTATTGTATAGATGGGCTCAGACTGGGCTGTAGGTGGGGCTCAGCCCCACTGGGAAACCCCCTGGCCACGGGCCTGAATTTATTCAATTTAGATAAGATGCTTTCTGGTCAAAATTGCGTTATCTAAAAAAAGGTCACGTCTGGTCGTTTGCGATAAGTTTTATTATGTCTTATGCTTGTTACGAGATGACGGAGATGCAGATGTTATGAAGAATTGCGCGTTTCTTGTTGGGGAGCGGGGACGTTTGGCGCGTTTCGTCATGGTTATTTAATTATTTTTAAGAAGGAGTTTATTTTATGGCAGAAGTTGTGCTTCCTTAAGTACTGGAGACAACACAAAAACGAGGCTGCTATTTTCGCGACGGTAAAGAAAAGTGCAAATTTGTTTACGCTAAATCCCGGGCAGTTTGCCCTAGTTGGTTTGTTGAAGGCGTAGTTTGTCAGTTTTATTATATCCCAACAAGCTTTGTAATGTTTTTCTTACTTTCGGGGATTGTGTTCTAATTGTTTAATGTGTTTCGGATTAAATGTCTGCAATTGCTAATCAATTAAATGAATTTAGTTGAATCCATTGTGCGATCCAGATAGAGTTTTCATGTCAGATTTTTAGCGCATTTTTTAAGAATTAAAAAAAACGTGCTATTGTTTGCGTTTTGTCCGTTCATCCGTCCCTCCGGACCCACTTCTACCGTTAGTGGTGCCAAGTTAAACTTTAGAAAATGGGGAGGGGGGGGGGACACATGTTCTACCATTCATGGTACTCTAATGAAAGGTCTCAACAAAAGGAATTAATGTATACTAACCATAGTCTTCCTCCTCGATCCCTTGTCGTGATCGAATATAAAAGGAAAGGGGTCCGTTAACTTGGCCCCCCACTGAGAGATTTCATAGTCGTATTATTTTAAAATGAATGCGCTCGTTATGCGCTCATATGCGCCACCGATAATAACTCTTGCGCCATTATCGTTTTTTAGAAATCCGAAAAAAACATTTGGGGGGGCCAAGTGAACGTAGCCCCCCCCAGTACGTATTTTGTCCCTTGTAACTAGGTCACCTGATACATTTGGTTATGCGCTCAATTGCGCCACTTGAATTAAAGCTAGCGCCATTACGGTTAAGCCATAAAAAATTTTTAAAAAGTGGAGGGTCTAACTTAGCGTTTTCAAAAGTTATTTCCGGAAGTGCGTCCATTTTGAAAATATTTTACATCGATTCGGCCTTCGGAGTAACTCCTAAATACAAATTTTTAAAAACCTACCTATTTTACTTTCCAGAATCGTTTAACTAAAGCTCCCAAAAAAACACCCTGTATAGTGTTTCTGAAACACTATAATGGCGCCAAGATTTTTGTTTACGGCGCATTTTAGCGCATGATGAAAGGTACGATGTAGTAGAAAAAACATGTTAAAAAACGTAACTTTTGAAAACGTTTAAGTTAGCCCCCCCCACTTTTTAAAAATTTTTTATGGCTTAACCGTAATGGCGCTAGCTTTAATTCAAGTGGCGCAATTGAGCTCATAACCAGACGTATCAAGTGGCACAAATACGGTAGCAAAATGCGTTATGGGGGATTCCGTTCACTTGCCCCCCCCCCCCCAAATATATTTAAGGATATCCAAAAAACAATAATGGCGCAAAGATATCTTTTTACGGCGCATTTCAGCGCATACCTGAGAGTACAATTTCGTATGAAAAGATGTTAAAAAAAAAGTAACTTTTAAAAACGTTAAGTTGGCCCCCCCCACTTTTTGAAAATTTGTCACGGCTTAACCGTAATGGCGCTAGCTTAATTCAAGTGGCGCAATTGAGCGCATAACCAAATGTATCAGGTGACCTAGTTACAAGGGACAAATATACGTACTGGGGGGGGGCTACGTTCACGTGGTCCCCCTGGGGGGGGGGCTACGTTCACTTGGCCCCCCCATATGTTTTTTTGGATTTCTAAAAAACGATAATGGCGCAAGAGTTATTATCGGCGGCGCATGAACGCATAACGAGCGCATTCATTTCAAAATAATACGACTATGAAATCTCTCAGTGGGGGGGCCAAGTTAACGGACCCAAAGGAAAGTACCTACAAAGGGCGATTGGGACGTTTGGAAGAAATATAACCATTGGGCATTTAAATAAAAATTGATACATAGCCACTTGGAATTAAACCAAATTTAACGCCAGTTTCAAAGTTTTGTTTTGCGCATGCGCAGTGCCAACTTTCTTATTTATGGAGGCATTTAAATAAAATTTGATACATAGCCACTTGGAATAAAAGCAAATATAACGCCATTTTCCAAATTTGGTTTTGCGCATGCGCAGTGCAAACTTTTTAATTTATGGAGGAATTTAAATGAAATTTGATACATAGCCACTTGGAATAAAAGCAAATGCAAATTTGGTTTTGTGTAGGATGTGCAGTGCCAACTTTCTTATTTATGAAATTTCGTAGGGGTGTAAAAAACCTGCACAAGGGTTGTGCACAATTTGTATTTATTTTTGTCCGTGTTCAAGACTGAGTGGTGTTAATCAAAATTTGTGTAATAAATTTTTTGAAATTATCGGAAATCGGGCAAAGAGAAAATCTGAGGCTCAGTGCTAAGAATATAGGACAATTATAATTAGGAATTCCTTTTGAAGTGATCATTTGTGATGTTTTTTTTGTGCTGAATATGGTAGAAAGATAAATAGCATTCAAATAGCCATTAACGCGACTAGGGGTCTAAAACCCAGAAACGCGCTTGGTTCGTTTCGTATCATATCGTACACCGTTTGCTACCTAGTAATTGACTTTTTTTTCCAAATATACTTTCAAAATGTTCTGTAAACAATATTCTACCATAATAATGCCGTTATCTACTTATCTATGTTGCCCTTTTGTACCGTACGTACTCATAAGACGGTGTTCAAAGATCTTTAAAAGAAATGGTTACACCTCAAGAACTTAGAATTAAACAACCTGCGGTTTGAGCCTATTCAAATCCGTCGAACGATTAATTTTTCATTAGACCTCAACTTCCAGTTTAGGTACATACCTTCGCCCTGACCGTTACTCCGAGATTTGTGTGGTCAATGTTCTCCTAAATTAACATACGTTTATTGTTATCAACGTCGACTGTTCAAGATTAAACCGTTATTTCAGTTGTGATAAAATAATAAATGGGAATTTAAAATTTGAGAGGTAACATGATTAAAAGGCGAGTCCAAAAAGTATTATACAAGTATAACAAGGTTGATGTGATTTCTAATCCCTTAAGTGTTTGCTTCGTGCAGGGATTAGACCATCTTGTCATATAACGTAGATACTGCACATTGTATTACAAGCAGACATAATTGAAATTAAATTTTAAATGAAGCCAATAGTAACTTAAAGCGTCACAAATCCAGGTGATTGATTTGAGAATTTTCAAAGTGGAAATGTAAGCTGATGGTAGCAGAAAATGCAAATCGAATCAGAAAAGCGACAATTAGTTTCGATAATTATTTCATTCCATTTCGCTTCTTTTTCCTTTTTAAGAGTTTATCAACTGGAGTTTAATTAAGTAAAAAATATCAATTAAAGTTTCTTTCTATAACGTTAATGGATTTGACAATTATGTCGCCGACTTTATTTAAATTGCATCGACTTAAAAACAACAGTAACCGTTTTATAAGTGAACAAAAGTTTTTCAAAGTGGAATTTAAGACCCTTTTTATGAAGTACTAACTTCTTTCATAAGCGGAAATCAAAACACCTTATACATAATGCATAGGTAAACATGATGTATAGGCATTTTTGATTTCGTAGTGTCTGTGTGATGTGCGTTATTGCATTTAAAAGCCATATTTCATGTTGTTGCGGATTTTTATATTTTGCTAACTAGAAATATGTAAATGAAATACACTTTTGGGATCTCTCAAAAGACTCGCTATATATGATGTATGTTTTGTTTTAGATTTGAATTGTAAATTTATCAATTTTTTCAAATCCTTTCCGCGATGAACAATTTAAGGTAAACAAAGGCAATTTTGTTCAATGCTTATTACTTGATATGACGTTCAGTCGAACATTTTAATTTAGTTGCAAAAAACAAATCGCCCGCAGGGAAAAACTAAATTAAAATTTCTTTTGTATTGAGTACACAAAAAAAGAATGCGTTCGTATATGAGAATTTTCGAACAGGTATTTTATTACCAATATAACATTTTATATTAGAGTGAATTTGACAGGCGCATTTACGTTCCGTGGATGAGTGTACGGCGGAAGAATGACAATTTAAATTACATCGTCTGTTCTGTTTGTCAAACATTATGTCTGCAATAAATATTTTTAGAAAGAATTTTCCTTATTCTTTAGCCAAATTGATTGTGGGCTCTTCGATAAGATCGAATTAAATAAATTACAGTTACGGCTGAGGTCTTTTTAGCTAAATGAAGGATATAAAACAAAGAGTAGTTTCCTTCACCTGATATAATGCATCTAAGATAACTATCTCAAAGCAACTTAAACAAGTATAAATTGTGCACAACTCGTATGCAGATAAAATGCATTTTCTTTAACCGAAATAGCTTTTGTAATGACATCACCAATGGATATATTTCTTGCAGACGTCTCAATCCCCATTGTGAGATCACGATATACCGGCATTATAGCTCAGTGGTAGAGCGTTGGGGTGTAAATCCGGAGGTCGGGTGTTCGAACCTGGTTTGAGGTGAATTTTTCTTCTGTGTTCTAGTTCTGAAATGGGAATTTCCTTAGATTCAGTTTCGAGCGTTCTGCCGGCTACTCCGAATTAGGTTTTCCTGCAGTTTTCCTAATTCGTAAGGTAAATACCGGAATAGTATAGAACAACTTAAGACCTTCTGCAGGGGCACCTCTAAAAAGCATCACTCTGTAATTGGGCGTAAGTCTGTCGAGGGCCTAGAACAAGAGGGACAATAAATAAAAATAAAATAAGAGGTCGAGGAGGAGGACTATGGTTGGTAGAAATTAATTCCTTTCGTTGATACCTTTCATTAGAGTACCATGAAGGATAAAGTTAGTTCCACCCCCCCCCTCCACACCGTACTTTGATAAGAAGGGCTGTAGTTGGTAGAAAACAGTTCCTTTCGTTGAGACCTTTAATTAGAATACAATAAGAGATACAATTATTTTTTAACCTCCCCCCCACCCCCATTTAAAGATTAATTAAAGTTTAACTTGGCACCACTAAAGGCATGCGTATACAAAATCTGAGACCAATTGGTTGTCGTATGTAAAAGTTACGCACGTTTTACTTTCAAAAACAGCATCTCAGGAAATAATTCGTGGGGAGAGCCCCCCTTTTAAACAGCGAAATTTGATGGTCATCGGGCACACCTTCAAGGTATAGGCTACCTACTGCAAAAATTTCCAGGGCTCTAGGAGCATTCCCCTGGAAGTAGTTCAAAACGGTAGAAGTGAGTCCGGACGGACGGACGGACAAAACGCAAACAATAGCACATTTTTTTAATTCTTTTTAAAACTGCGCTAAAAAGTGTATCAATATCACTTCTTGAACCCAGCTTAAGAAACTGGCCGAACACTAAGGGGTTCCTTTTTTGCTTTGACATTAATATAAGTGATCCTAAAATCTGTAATATTCTGGGGCCTTTAGGACCTCATCATTTCCGACTTTTTATTTGGCTTCAGCACCTAATTAATGATGGGTCACCCTATATGACCCATTTCAATTATTTTTAACGTTAAATGATAACGCGATGTCGATAATATATCATTTGAATTTGAAGCCAATGTGATTTTGTTTTAGAATTATTTGTTGTTTAATTTTGTAGTAACGTAGTATTTGATTTTATTTTATTGTTCATTTAGTAAGATAAGAAATAAAAGACAATGCTTTAGGTATGTATATCCAGGATGAGGTAAATGAAGCGGGACATTGTAATTGGGATGAAAGCGAGAAGTGTTTGTTAAATACGTCTACTCGTTACCGATGTTAAATGACAAAAACTTAAAAATAGCACGAGTTAACCCAAGTAGCACACACTCGTGTTTATTACGTACGAAATTGATTAAAAACTTTTTTTTCATAACACGTTTTATATACGTTTTTTATAATACCATTTAAATAAAGTGATTTGAGCGAAAAAATATCGTATGTTCTTAGAGTGTAATAGTGTATGGCGACTTGCCGTAATTTGTGTCGTGCTCCTGTCTTATTTAATTGCTTTTTTAGTGATCTCATAATGGAGTCAAATCAAAATTTAAGTACCAAAATAATACATAACCTATCCACATATGAAATATGGTAGCAATTTAAAATGATACTAGGCGGTATTCACAGTACGTAATTAAACCGAGTTTAGGATCAATTCGTACATTTTATATGCACCACCATATTGCGGCATTTTAAGCTCGTTTAAGGTTAATCTCATCGCTCTCAATATTGGCGGCAAACACATTAAAAATAAATTACTCGTAGTAAACTACACTAATTGTGGAAAGTATAACCTCAATTTCGGGAGAGATTTGCATAAACAATAGGATTTATTTGTGATATCCATTTGTGTTGTTTAGGTACCGTTCCTGGACATACAACAAGCATTCGACCGAGTCTGGCACGCCGGACGTAATTCGCGACCTAGGAATTCCCGAGCCACTTACACGGCTGATCCTTTCCTTCCTCTCCGATAGATCGATGAGGATCATGATCGCGAAAAACCTTTTCCCTCAATTTTCGCCCTCCGCCGGTGTATCCCAGGGTTCTACACTTGCCCCAATCCTATACCTAAGATATGCAGAAGACACTCCTACTCTCGCTCCTACTTCATGTTCTTGCAACGTGGCCATCAATCTGTTCGCGGACGACACGCCCCTCTGGTCCACCCGTGCCTACAGTAGGGAGGCGGCGGCGTCCATACCCCGCCCACCTTCCCTGTTCTCCCAGTTGGCCAACTGCTGGAGAATCACCATTAACTCAGCGAAAAGTCAAACCATTTTATTCCGGCACCCCAATTTCGCATACCATTAAATACCTTCTCCCGAACCCATAACTTGCAAACTGACCTCAATCCAACCTTTAAAAAAATGAAATTGAATTCTGTAGCCGGTCCGTGCAGAGTACAGCTGGAGGATCAATCTCAATTCCAAAACAGAGCTGGAGAGTAACTTTCCATTCTATTCTGATTAAAAGCCGTAACCAGAATGCAACTAAAACTCCTGGTGCACGAACAGATATTTATGAACCCGTAGTTTAATCGCGTAACATATTAACGTATTGCAGTTCGCTGTATTGTATAGGCTGTCCATAAAATACAATTAATTTTCTTTTATCACCTGACGGATATTCATTATGCAGTAGGTTTATTTCATGAACGAGTATATAATAAAGTTGAGCTATGTGAAATCATTTGGTTACTATATTGCATTTCAGTCACCGAGAATTTAGGCATATTAAGGGTGCAATAATAATTACCATTCTTCCATTTAAGTGTCCAAATATGTTTAGAGGTAAGCTATCAAATTTCTAGCAAAGCTATGCCGAAAATTGTATTGAAAAAGCTGAATTCAGCTGTAAAGGCACATAAACATTAGTTTTAGCATTAGCGGGAATCATAAGGTAAGTTCGATTGAGCTAGTCGGTGCAGCTCATATATTAATCGATCTTAAAATCTTAAGTTAATCAGTCAGTTCAAATTTTGTAACTACCCCGTTACACCGCCGTATGCTCCCCTTCTTAAGTCGTTCGAATATTGGTGCAATTATCAAGTATGGGTTGCGTTGACGTTTAACGTTTCCATTATTAAAGAACACCCTAAAATATCGTTCTTATACTATTACTATGAGCACAGGTAGTTTATTCTGTACTTATACGTAGTGTAAATATTTGTCTGATTTGCAAGGACCTTACGTCATTACATACATACACCGAATGGAATTATTCAAGGGAGATATCGATACCTATTAGGTGTAGCGTAATCTGCATTCTTCAGGAAATTGCAATAAAGCAATTGCGCTTGCGATAACTGTATAATAAAATTTGAGTTTACGAGTGAATTGTAGGTGCATAATTTAACTTTACATTCATTCAGTGCTTCAGATTGCGATACGATTAGGTTTATGGCCGCAATTATACGTGCAAAGTTTACTAATCACAACGTAATTACGCCGCAAGTGCCATTTTCATTTAAGACAAATGTCGCATAGCCACTTTTAGGAGTTTCTATAAGTATACACACTTTCATATGACTGATATAATTACCCAATTCCATAACAATTTCTAGTTGAAATCTCTGCTCGTTGCCATTTGATGTACATACATTATCATTTAATATTGCGGTCAGACAACTCTTGACGTAGCTTTGAATCGTGCACGGTGCATGCAAAACGTTTCTTACTGTTACAGTTTTATTTTCTCAAGTATATATGAATTATTTTCGGTTAAGTATCACTGTAACTTTTGTTTGAGGTTCACTGTATTTTTCAGGCTGGTTTCGTGTGTGAATATTTTTTATTGGTCCATTCAGTCAGGACCGATAGTTAGTTGCACATGTGAGGTTCTATCTATAAATTTCAATGAATGTGTAATTGCAATGGTGTAAGTATTGTTTCGGACGATTCATCGGATGTTTGTTTGATCTCGAATTACTATTGGATCGAGATACATTTTTTTCCTCATATGGAGGTTACAAATTGAATTTCTTAGTGGATGCACACGTAAGGAGCCACTATTTGCTTAATTACGATGACTTATCTACCCTCTATTTCTAATTTTATGTGTCCGATAGTGATTGTATACAGACTATTTTTCCAAATTTGTTATTGAGCTACATAACTTACAAAACGGAACAAATGCACGGAATAGATTACTAAAATAGGCAACCAATTCTATACGAATTTCTTTTAAATGATAATCTGCGTCTTCTATGGAAACCGTAACTGAATTAAGTATTTGCTGTCAAAAATTAAGGTTAGCTATTAGTCTTCATTTTTATTATTAGCTTCTAATTGTGATGTTTTAATCCAAAGATGTATAGAAAAGGCGCTAAAGTTGAATATTAACATGGCATCCGGATAGTAACGCGTTTGTCGCGTGTAGCGTTGGTTGCCTACATCCATCTCCTACTCCATGCATTTGATCTTTTTTTTTAATATGCATACCCATATGTACACATTTAAGAAAAATTCCCTGTATATAGGAATAGCAGGTCCTGAGGATCTGTTGACGTTCTACCTACATCAACGATTATGGTGCGCCGTTTTACTATTTATTATACATTTATAACGTATATGAAGATATTTAAATAACAATTGAATTGTTACCAACAAATTCAACATCTCAAAAAAATGTTAGCCAAATGTATGCAAATGTAAGAAATGTTAATATGGATTTCAGCGTTTGAATCCTAAAACACTACAAGATGACAGAGATGAATATTAAACATTGCCAATTTAATTGTCATGCATCAAAATAAATAGCAATTTCTATAAAAGATTTAAACACATAAGGCATTTATTTGGAACTGTCCAGCTATACCAGAAGTGAAATACATTTGCTGCTGTGTGTAATTGAATTGATATTAAATAAAATTGAGTCGAGTATGTTTGCATCCAAAAAAAATGTAAACCATTCTCATGCGTATATCAAATTAAATCGCATGCATTGAAATTCGTATATATGCACTTTAAAGAACAAACTTTATTCACGTATGGGATTAAAATAGATACCCGTTGCGACATTACCTATGGAAATGAAATTATTCGTAAGGTATGGCATAAAAATTAAATCGAAGTTTAAGATGTAGCATTGAATTCCAATGAATTTAATAGTGCATCTTTTAATTCAAATGAACGTCGAATTATTTTGTGAATCATTTCTATGCGATACACCGCATTAAAATACAGCGCATTTTAAGTGTGCTTATACATACAATGGAAATTCGGTCTGCATAAAATGTATCGCATAAGAATGAGACACAAATTTAATGTATCAAATGGAAATGGTATGAATGAAAATTACTCTGCATGCAAATGCGCAGTTACGTTAGAGAAGGAAAGTAGCCGTAGGTCTTAGGTACGTTTTATTTGCGGTTGCGCAAAAACAAAACAGCTGTTATTGATTGTTACTTACATCGAACGTATAAATGGATTATTTATACGTTCATCAATTTTGAGAAGGCAAGCGATTTATTGGGTTATTTACGTCGGTCACACGTGACCTTTACAGTTTTTACGTACATATTCGGTAAGTCCAATTTTACGATTCCTTTTATGATAACAGTAAACAATGAATGTAGGATTTGCACCTGCTGCGCAATATTGTTTAATATAAAGCAAGAAAAAGGCCGATGGAAATCGAAAGATGTGCAAGAGGCGCCGGGTCCCCTTAACAATAAATTGGAGGTGTACGCTGTCGCTATAAAAATAGGTAATCTCAAATTTCACTTATTCTTACCTGTAATGCAAATTGAGTGAACAGTTACAGGTTCGTGGGAATTAATAATGGATAAAGAGTCCAGAGATAAACCGTGTTAATGGAACGAAGCTCATGTTCTACGACTCTTGTAAGGAACAAGCACATCGACAAGTTGATGCTCCTTCGTAATGGAAATTATGTCGAGTTCAATCGTGATATATCTACTAACACGATTAGTTAAATATGTAATCTCCATTGAATGAGAGATTTGTATATTTACAAGATGCTAATACATGTACCTGTGTAGAAACACGAGCACGTGAGACATTGTTAGACACGTATCTCGTTCTGTTTGATGGGTGCACCGTAGTATGTAAACGAAGACGTGTCATTCGCTAACAAAGTTACACAAATATTGTCAACAAAATTTGTATCCTGATAATTAAACGATTATCCTATTCGTCATCTGGAAGCGTTTATTTCAAAAGTGAACCACACATCGAGAAATGTAACTTCCCTACATACCAAAAGGCAGATTGAAAGAGAAGTCCTCGCAGGGATGATAGAAGCGTAGTTCCTCTTAAAAACCCCTGTTAAAGTTTTTCTAGAAGTGCTCCAGAATTTGAGAAATTAATTTTTTTGACCTAGCACATTTCTAAATAGAACACCTAACTTTGACATCGCATTAAAGAAGTTACAGAGAGGTTAGAAGAAAATCCCCTATAGGGGCGATAGAAGGGATGTTCCTCTTTAACACCCTGCTCGCGGTTTTTCTGGAAGTGCCCTAAAATTCGAGAACTTAATGATTAAGGGTATTTTGGTCATTCTTTTAAATGTGAACGTTGTGATTTTGGTCATCTGTTTTGCTCATGCGGGAGCTGTGGTTATGAAGCCGATTTTGTGTAATTGTTGCAGTTATTCACATTAAAGCCGGATCCGGCTTTATAGTTCCGTAGCCGTAAGAACGGAACCGTAAAATCTGACGTTAACGAAAATTATGCGATTTATAGTTACCGTAGTGGTAAGAGATGAGCTTGCGTATTTATCTGCCATTGTATGTCATCTGTCAGTAAGAGTAACGTGCATTTCAAAATAATAATAACCAACAAAGTGTCAATAATTACTGTAAATAAACGAAACGAACGTCCGGATAAACTCAACTGTTTGAATTATCCGAGTACTATCGAAGACAGGCGCGTTAGCGCGATTTACCGTAAGGAATAAGATTTGGGCATTTCCTACGTACCGTAACCGTTCTAACGCAACGTAAACGGGAACTATAAATGTTCACGCGCAACAAGTAATTCCAAACGTTACGGTACGGTGTTGCGGGTACGGAACTATAAATTCAGCTTAAATCACATGACAGCCGACAGGTTTGGTAATTTATTTTCGGCGAAGTCTTCAGATTAAATAGTATATTAAACCACGATTACTAATTTATTCATTTCATAATTTTTCGTTTTGGTTATAAGTTTTTGTGGTCCTGTGTATTGTACCTGTTAACGGTAATTTCTATGTGTCAGCCACTTCCAACCAAATTCAAGTCCACGGCTTAGTAGCCACTGTTATGGAGGTGGTTAGAAGGCCTATTGGTGTAATATATTTATGAGGCATTTACAAAAATTGGAGCTTTAGATCCCGGTATATATACCGTAGCGTTCGAAAATGTGATAGGTAATTATTTTACAGTGTTCTTTTATTACCATATGTACCGATCACATTAACGAAATGGATCACTAATTGGAGTGTATTCATCTGGTTGGTCCACGCGCGGCGCCACTAAAAAAAGGTGCAAGAGTTGTAACCTCACTTTGCAATCTTTTTGGCTTTCCTTCAATAATTATCAAGAGGACTTCCGTTGTGTACATTTTTTGTTATATTCGAAACCTTAGATCTTACGAAACACTTTCATGATAGTAAGTATATGCTAATGTAGCCTTGTAGGTATATGCTGTTTATCTCAGAGTAAGAAATAAAGATAGCGATGCCTTGATGCTTATCAAAACGCGCCATAATCTCGTCGTGTTTGTAAATATTGCAGGAAGCGAACTTGTCACATTTCGCGAAACCATTTTTTAATTAATATTAATAATAGATATATAGAAAGGATCTAAATGGATTTTTAAATATTTATAAAGGTGGTGAAAAACAAACTATTATAAGTTGAAATTAAACGGCCTAATAAGAAAATTTAAGATAATTAGTGTGTCACGACGGCAACGCTGTAGCGATTTGACAGATGAAACTATATCTGTTTATTTCTAAAAATCGTAATTTTCGGCATTTTTAGTTCATTTTATAGATTGAAACTTATTCCATTGTGTTTAATAATTTATCAGCACCCTTTGACATGGGGAAGGGTGTTCTGTTTGTGGAACTATCTTTGTTTCCTACTCTATATGTTTATAAATTTATGCGCTACATTTACACATGACAAAAGCATTGTTCTATAAACAGGCATGCACCAAAGTTACCGCATCTCATCAGTCATCATCAAATGTTTACCGACATTTTCCATCGTGGATCTACCGCTCCAGTTTTCGTAAATGCCCAATAGGTATTATGCTGTCGGTGCCCATATTACAGTGACTCTATAAAGACAGTGTGGCCATATGCTCATTTCCGCCATTTTTCCCAAATTTATTATTGAGCTTATGGGAGAATCGCACATTTTGAGTGTAGGAATGTTGCGATTTACGCAAATCCTTCTTTTGAGAATTTTTTTTCGGGAGGTTTTTAGGGGTATTAGCAGATCAAATTACCGAATGGCTTGGGTTGTTCAATAAATAGGATTTGACATGTGTGTTCATGGTCTTTGTCTTGTAACCGGCTGAAGTGTAAAGTACGGCTTGTCTCAAAATATTTTGATATACCTTAATCGTTGCTGTGTGCTTTTGCTTTTTTGTATCAGGTACAGCTTTATTCAATTAATCTATAATGTGTGTAACTTGAATGTAGATTGTAACTTTTTACTTATGTACTTACTGGATTCAATCACTTGTACCTCTTAATGTGTAACCTTTGTTGGTATTGGCAGTCATGTTTCATTGTCGGTAGGGCTGTATCTGTGCTGTACATACTTGCATGTGTACATATTTGCGTATTGTGCTTTTTAGTCACTCTCGATTATTTCATTGCATTTCATTATATTTGCTTATTTGGGACTGGAGTAATCAAGAGGGAAGTGTGCTTGTTTAGAGGGGATCGAGTTATTCAAGTTTATACGGGCCTTGGTGAACCTAACACTAACATTTTCACTCGTTCCGAACCCAACAACTTTAGCCCATGTCTACAGGGCCTGGGTAATCCTCCCGGCCGTCGAGGTATATTTAACACTTCTTAGTTTTGCCTGATGTATGTGTTGTAATACCTGGAGAATGTCTCGATTCCATTTTGGTTTGGTTTGGGTATTTACCCCGGTTTCGAGGGGGCTCAAAACTGCTGTACATTAGATGTTTGTTATAGGACTACTCCGAATTAGGTTTTCCTGCAGTTTTCCAATTCGTAAGGTAAATGCCGGAGTAGTATAGAACCACCTAATACCCTCTGCAGGGGCGCCGCTAAAAACCATTATGCGGGTCACTCTGTAATCGTATTGGTATTAGATTCAATATAAACTTAATCAGCTATTTATTTTTACTTTTGGTGTTCCTTATCCATAAAACACCCTCAGTGCCTGCTGAGAACCCAGTTATTACACAACGTAGGTGTCCTACATGACGATCACGATCTTAGTGCACTCGGAGTGGCCCCCGAGTGACAGATTCTCGCGGGAAACTTAAGCGAGAATATTCAAATAGGCAGCCATGTTAGTTTGGCATTCCCTCTACTACAGAATATGGTCAAATATTCCGGTGTGATTTGAAGTTGGCGTTAGCCCGCCAAGATCGGGTTCATAACCACAGCTCCCGCATGCGCAATAAAAATTACGGAAAGCACAAAGTTCACATTTAAAAGAATGAAGAAATTCTCTTAAATTAATTTATTTCTAGACTTTGCATAACTTTATTTACAATTGGTTATCAAATTACAACCACTATATCTCCGTGTTGATAGTTACGTTGGTACAGCCTTAGTTTTTTTCTTAAATTGTAGAGTACCTACTTTTAGAAAAACCAAAAAAATCGGTTATTTAAGTTATGTCAGGTCTATTCTACCGCCCTCGCTATAACTTTTACCAGCCGTAACCAGAACAATAACGTGTATGAACTGTACACAGACATTAAGTGTGCGTTTACAATGTACCTACGTATACGTAAGAGATACATAAAACGTAAAAATTTCGCAAAGTTGAACTGTATAGAAACATACGAAGGTGTTAAGTTTACAATGAACGTAATTTTTACGTACGTATATGTAAGCGATATGTAAGTCTTGCGCATAGTCGCAAAGGTTGAAAATGTTTCAAAGTTACGTACGGTCAAATATCATACTACTTGTAATATGATCTTTGGTTTATTGCAAACAGCGAAGTAAATTTACGGAATCGATACAGATATGTACGAGTTACGGTTTATGAAATTTTTGTACACGTTCATTGTAATCGCACACGTATATACAGATAGATATAAGGTTTTAAGTAGGTAATAGATCCACTGTCAATAACCACCTCCATAACAGTAACTACTACGCCGTGCACGTGCACTTACATGCAATGCAAATAGCAGTTGTCTACCGTTATAGGTACAATATACACATTGAACTGTATACTAACGTATAGTATACAGTTCAATGAATATACAGGATCACAATAACATAACCAAAAAGAGAGATTCTTATGGAATGAAAAAAGCAGTGATCGTGGTTTCCTATATTACTTATAGTCTGGGACTTCACCGAAAATTATAAACAAACATTTTCAAGTGAATGACATCAATCATCACGCAAAATCGGCTTCATAACCACAACTCACGCATGCACAGCAAAAATTACCTAAATCACAACGTTCACATTTAAAAGAATGAACAAACACACTCATAAGTTCTCGAATGATAGGGCACTTCCAGAAAAACTGCGAGCAGGGTGTTAAAGGAGGAACATCCCTTCTATCACCCCTACAGGGGGTTTTCTTCCAACCTCTCTGTAACTTCTTTAATGCGATGTCAAAATTAGGTGTTCTATTTAGAAGTACGTGCAAGGTCAAATTTAAAAATTAATTTCTCAAATTCTGGGGCACTTCTAGAAAAACTGTAACATGGGTTTTAAAGGGGAACATCCCTTCTATCACCCCTATAGGGGGTTTTCTTCCAACCTCTCTGTAACTTCTTTAATGCGATGTCAAAGTTAGGTGTTCTATTTAGAAGTATGTGCGTGGTCAACTTTAAAAATTTATTTCTCAAATTCTGGAGCACTTCTAGAAAAACTTTAACAGGGGTTTTTAACCCTGCAGTGGTGACGTGAAATTTTGGAACACCAGTGGTGACCTCGGTCTGAGAGACCGAATTTGATTTTGGCTTGATTTCGTAGTTACTACGCATGCAACTTGGCTTAAAATAAAGGAAAAAGTACAGTCAATAAATAAAGGCATATAAATCGAAAAATAAATTTTATTCTTGTAACATAACCAGTAGCGGTCCCAGGATTTGGTAAAGGGAGGGGCTCAAACCCGAACTTTGCCCCAACATGGAAAAAAATGAAAGAAATCTAATGAAAAAAATGAATGAGGGGGCCCGTGGCCCCCCCCTGGGACCGCCACTGACAGTAGCGGTCCCAGGATTTGGTAAAGGGAGGGGCCCAAACCCGAACTTTGTCCCAACACGGAAAAGAATAAATCTGATGAAAAAAATGAACAATAGGGGGGGGGGCCGGGCCCCCTGGGACCGCCACTGAACATAACTAAATTGAATTATACACAATACTAAGCTTATGGGGGGATGCGCGTTGCAATGCTGCGCTGACTAGAATTTTCGTAGCATCAATGCACTGGAAAGCGGCCAATTACCCACGGCACTAAATTGTCAAAGAACGGCTTGCTTCATCAAGTTGTTCGTCTGGTACTAAACTCAGACACGCAAAATATTAAGCTAGCAGAACTAGCAGTGCCATGCGCTGCATCGTTTTTATAAAAATTTGAAAAATACTTTTCGTCGGTCTGAGAGACCGTGCGTCACCACTGAAGGGTTAAGAGGAACTACGCTTCTATCATCCCTGCGAGGACTTCTCTTTCAATCTGCCTTTTGGTATGTAGGGAAGTTACATTTCTCGGTGTGTGGTTCACTTTTGAAATAAACGCTTCCAGATGACGAATAGGATAATCATTTAATTATCAGGATACAAATTTTTTTTGACAATCTTTGTGTAACTTTGTTAGCGACGTCATCGTTTACATACTACGGTGCACCCATCAAACAGAACAAGATACGTGTCTAACAATGTCTCACGTGCTCGTGTTTCTACACAGGTACATGTATTAGCATCTTGTAAATATACAAATCTCTCATTCAATGGAGATTACATATTTAACTTATCGTGTTAGTAGATATATCACGATTGAACTCGACACAATTTCCATTACGAAGGAGCATCAACTTGTCGATGTGCTTGTTCCTTACAAGAGTCGTAGAACATGAGCTTCGTTCCATTAACGGTTTATCTCTGGACTCTTTATCCATTATTAATTCCCACGAACCTGTAACTGTTCACTCAAATTGCATTACAGGTAAGAATAAGTGAAATTTGAGATTACCTATTTTTATAGCGACAGCGTACACCTCCAATTTATTGTTAAGGGGACCCGGCGCCTCTTGCACATCTTTCGATTTCCATCGGCCTTTTTCTTGCTTTATATTAAACAATATTGCGCAGCAGGTGCAAATCCTACATTCATTGTTTACTGTTATCATAAAAGGAATCGTAAAATTGGACTTACCGAATATGTACGTAAAAACTGTAAAGGTCACGTGTGACCGACAGAAAATAACCCAATAAATCGCTTGCCTTCTCAAAATTGATGAACGTATTAATTAATCCATTTACACGTTCGATGTAAGTAACAATCAATAACAGCTGTTTTGTTTTTGCGCAACCGCAAATAAAACGTACCTAAGACCTACGGCTACTTTCCTTCTCTAACGTAACTGCGCATTTGCATGCAGAGTAATTTTCATTCATACCATTTCCATTTGATACATTAAATTTGTGTCTCATTCTTATGCGATACATTTTATGCAGACCGAATTTCCATTGTATGTATAAGCACACTTAAAATGCGCTGTATTTTAATGCGGTGTATCGCATAGAAATGATTCACAAAATAATTCGACGTTCATTTGAATTAAAAGATGCACTATTAAATTCATTGGAATTCAATGCTACATCTTAAACTTCGATTTAATTTTTATGCCATACCTTACGAATAATTTTATTTCCATTGGTAATATCGCAACGGGTATCTATTTTAATCCAATACGTGAATAACGTTTGTTCTTAAAGTCATAAAGTGCATATATACGGATTTGAATGCATGCGATTTAATTTGATATACGCATGAGAATGGTTTACATTTTTTTTGGATGCAAATATACTCGACTCAATTTTATTTAATATCAATTCAATTACACACAGCAGCAAATGTATTTCACTTCTGGTATAGCTGGACAGTTCCAAATAAATGCGTTATGTGTTTAAATCTTTTATACAAATTGCTATTTATTTTGATGCATGACAATTAAATTGGCAATGTTTAATATTCATCTCTGTCATCTTGTAGTGTTTTAGGATTCAAACGCTAAAATCCATATTAACATTTCCTACATTTGCATACATTTGGCTAACATTTTTTTGACATGTTTAATTTGTTGGTAACAATTCAATTGTTATTTAAATATTTTGGTATACGTTATAAATGTATAATAAATAGTAAAACGCATCTTGTACACACCAGCATTTAAATAGGTTTGTGATGTAGATGATCGCAAAGAAAAAGCATTCAAAATAAACCTATCGCATTTTAAATGCAATTTATAGTATTTACAGGCATTAAAAACTGAAGTGGTGCTACGGGATTCGTCATATAAACGTCGTTATTTTGTGACATGTTACAAAGGAAACTATTTAAATTACTATCGTACTCCAAGAAAATGTGGATTTTAATTTAACAAAACCATTTTATTACAATGGCATATAAACGTAACCAATTAAAATGCTATACTTAAAATGCAGTTAATAAATAGTAAATTGGCGTTCCATAGAAATGTCTGGAGGAAGAACGAGGCACAGAGAAATTTAAATAATTGTGTAATGTGACACAATCAATTTCATTCCATAATAATTTGTACAAGAACGACACACTTATTCTTTTACGTCTGCTACTTTAAGGGTAAAAGATTGAATCTTTCTAGCAGTAGATTTTGTGGGTAACCTCTTGTAGGGTAGTATCCATCACAACGAAATGCTACATATTTTAAAAGACGACGTTGTATACGTTCTAGGCATTCTTCGTGTTTTTTAAATGCTGGATTCCATACTAGTACACCATATTCAAGCTTGCTTCGTACAAATGTAGAAAAAAGTAGTATAAGAGTTGACAAATTTGCAAAATCTGAACCAATGCGTATAATAAACCGAAGGTTTTAAAAGATTGCCTAACAATTGTATCAATGTGTAAGCTAAATGTTAGCATGTTATCGAACAGAACCCCTAAATCCTTTGTTTGAGTGTCTCTTTTTAAGGGTGTATCTTGAATTTGATAATTGTATCGGATTAATTGACGCTTGCGTGAAAAAGTTACCACCTTGCATTTATCAATGTTCAGGTACAACCTGTTTGCGTTACACCAATTATAAACACTTTCTAAATCGCTTTGAAGGCTCTCGCAATCCTTGTGGCTTGTGACCCTAGTGAAAATTTTTAAGTCATCCGCAAACAATAATCTCTGAGATGAAATTACGGAGGGTAAATCGTTAATGAATATTAAAAAGAGAAAGGGACCAAGAGTTGACCCTTGCGGCACTCCAGATGTAGGAATAAATGATTGTGAGTCATGCCCGTTATAGGAAACAAATTGACGTCGGTTAGTTAGATATGACTTTATTAAATGAACAATAGGGCAACTGAAACCATATTCGACAAGCTTGTTTAAAATAATGTTATGATCAATTTTATCGAAGGCTTTGTTGAAATCTGTGTAAATAACATCAACTTGCTGTCTATTATCTAGTGCTTCAGAACAATATTGCACAAAGCAAGTCAAATTTGTAACAGTTGATCTATTGGGAACGAAACCATGCTGGTAACTAGACAACTGCGTGTTAAATTGTTGATAAAGTTTTTTGTATAGTACTGTTTCAAAAACTTTGGAGAAGTTGCATAGAATAGATATGGGGCGATAATTTTCAACTTTAGATGCCAAACCTGTTTTTAATATCGGTTTAAAGTAAAAGTAAAAGGCTTTGATATTTGTTGAGCGACTGCTGAGGAGGTGGGCACTTAAATCTTTGAGTTTCTAGTCCTAGAGCTTCTCCGTACTCTTGTGATCAACATCTAGTGGCCTGTTTGCCTTTGGGTATCTTCAAATATGTAGGTACTTCAGATTTTGGATCCTCTTTTCGAATATTTTAAACTTTTAGGCTCCATGAGGTATTGAGTCCTTAAAACTTTGGTTTAGAAACCGCAGAGCCTTTGTGTTTTTGAATCAATGATTCTCTGGGTGTTTGATTTCATTTGGATCTCATTTTAAATTCGGGCCCTTACGTCTGTATGCCTAACTTGTAAGTCGTGGTGTGTCTGTCCCCCAGTTTTTTGATATTGTATATATCTGCATCCTTGAATCCTGTATATCTTTGTCTTCGAGCTTCAGATCTTTCGAGTCCTTGCATCATTGAGTCTTTTATCTGTTAATCTTTCGGGCACTTCACTCCTAGGTTCCTGGAACTAACTCAATCCACCCGTTTCACAATTTTTAATGCCCCTTTAGGTCCTTGGAGCTAATGGATACCTCAGTATTTGAACGAATTGGTTAATTAGTCAATGAGGGACCCTCAAACCTGTTTTAATTTCTAGGATTTTGAGTCCTTGGCCGAATGCTTTGCGTTTCTAATTTCTGATGCTCACACAAAACCGGTGGTGGGGTTGGCGTGTGCCGAGTTAATGATTGATTCGCCGTTAGACATAAAGATTTTTTTGTTTATTATTTATACTAGAATCTCAATCTCCGTTTTCAACACTCAAAAGCGTGCGAAAAGAGACCTTTAAAACACACGTGCTTTAAAGTTGCTAAGTAATGATACTTCAAGTATGACTTTTGAAACTGTCATCTGGAATTGAAATAAAAAATCCTCTTAGGTCGCTTTCTGTAAATCCAGAACATTTCATTGTCTTGTGCCTATCCTTTGGTTGAAGCTTTTACAAACGCGCTTAATTTAGGGTGTGCTTCCAAACCTGTTCCACTTTTTAATCGCAGCATTGTTTGAAGTTTTGAATGAATGCACCAAACGCGACACCTTTCCCCACAGAAAGGAAAATTCAATGTTGCAACCATTTTTATTGCCGCCACCATAGATTACATATAATTACTAAATTTACACATTTATTCGAGTTTCTTCCGGTTCCGTACCATAGGTGGATTGGAGTCGTCTAGGGAGTCATCGTTGCGTTGCAATCGTGATTTGTACAAATTAGCCCCCAGTCGACAACGTAGTGACAGGTATTGCAATCGGAGGGCGGTTCCGTTTCCACCGTACAGTTCCTGTAGTCGTTAGACGATGAACTAAAAGAAAACGATTACTATACTCTGTTTTTTAACTAGAAAGACGGATTTAAAAACCTGATTTACACTGAAAATGTCACTAGAATCTAATAATATAATAATAATAATACTTTATTATCCTGGCGGAGACCAGCTGTAAGCTGTTTTTCCCAACCAGCAGAATTACAATTTACAATTACAAAATACTGATTGAAAATAACATAAACTAAAAAAGGTATACTATTTCAATAACTTGAGTTGTACGAGACTACATGAAAAGAAAATAAATGAAATCTTAGACGAAGACAGATTGACAAAAATGACAAAATTTCTCCACGTGTGTACATAATATCTAAAAGAAGTATATAGGAGGTAACATATAGAAAGATTAGGTAACAGAAACTTGCTATACTTAAAGGTCTAATTATTATTCATTGTAAATCATAATTTTTACTTTGCGCTTAAATTGATAGCTATTCAATGATTTGTATTCATCAGGCAGCTTATTGTACAAAAATGCTGACATGTATGTAAACGAAGATTTGTAGCTTTGCAATCGATGTGCAGGTATTTGAATATCGTTTGTATTTCTAAGTTGACGATCATGTAAATCTCTCCGAAAACGTATTGTGGACTGTAAGTATGGGGGCACGCCAGATTTTATAATTTTGTGAATTAAACACAAATAGTGTATAGTCCTCCTATCGTTCATTCGGTAAAGATTCAATTGCTTGAGATGAGGTGTGATATGTTCTTGCCTATTTACGTTACTTACATAACGTACGCATGCGTTTTGAACTTTTTGGATTCTGTACGAGTCTGAATTTTTTAAGCAAGGACCATACACAACATCACAATAATCAAATAGGGACAACACAAGGGAATTAACAAGTTTACGTTTGACAGAAAGTGAAAGAATATTTTTATATTTATAAAGACACCGAAGCCGACCATACGCGGATTGTATCAACTTACTTACATGCGGGGTGAAGGTAAGATTTTCGTCCAATATCAGACCCAAGTTTTTGTGAACGGTTTTAAAGTTTATTACGTTGCTATCAATATTTACATCGGTTAGTGAAGAATTAATTCCCCCAAGCAAATGTTTATTAACATTCCTACAGTTTTAGATGGATTTAGAATAAGAGAGTTGTTAATTGACCATTCGGATATACGATGCAGATCTTCATTAATTAAGGTAGTTGTATTTGAAAACTGCTCTGAATAAAACGAATAATAAACTTGATTATCGTCTGCATAACTGTGGTACCGACCGTGGTGTACACATCTACTGAAGTCGAAAGTAAACAGGGAGAAAAGAAGTGGCCCTAAAATTGACCCTTGCGGAACTCCAGTAAATACTTGCATGGAAGACGACATACTTTCTCCACTCTCCTCTTGCAACGCAACGTACTGACATCGACCGGTTAGGTAATTTTCAAACCACGCTACCGCGGATTCACTACTGCCCAGGTATGATAGCTTAGACAACAGCACTTTATGGTTTAGTCCATCAAAAGCCTTCGAATAGTCCAACATCAGAAGTAACGTTATTTTTCCTTCATCCATCGCTCTAAGAATATCATCCATAAGATCTAGCAAACACGAGGAGGTGCTGAAACCTTTGCGTAATCCTGATTGCCTCCCTGGTAAAAGATCATTTTGCAAAAGATAGCTTTGCGACTGCCTCAGTACAACACGCTCAATAATCTTTGATAGCATTGGCAAGATGCTTATTGGTCGAAAATCAGAAAATGTTTGGGGTGCTTCTACTTTAGGAATTGGACGTATTTTAGCTTGCTTCCAGATCGAAGGAAAAGTATTTGTTGAAAAAGAAAAATTAATTATATGAGTTAGTGCGTCTAAGCAAAAAGGCAAGCATAACCGTATCATATATGTGTGTATATTATCAGTTCCAGGGGAGTTAGATTTAATGGAATACGTGATACGTTCTACATCGTCCTTGGATACACACACAAGACTAAATGGATTTTTTACATTTGGATGAACTGACGTGGAAAATTCATTCATGGTTGTATAGTTGGGAGGAATAGCTTTAATGGAATTAATAAAATATTTATTTAAATCTTCCGCGTTTCTTAAATTAATTGGTATTGTGTCAACCGGATCGTTACTGTGAACGCCTAGCGTTTTCAAATTTGACCAAAACTTTTTGGGGTTGTCCACATTTACCTTTAACACATGCTCCATGTAAGCTCTCTTTTCCCTCCTTATAGAAGCAGTAACAAAATTTCTTAGGGACTTATAAGCGATCCATTTACGATTAGATAATTGAAGATTGGCGTTAATATCTTTTAAGCTAGCTTTGTATTCCTTTAGGGCTTTATCCCGTAACGACATCATTACACGAATTACATCGGTGATCCAAGGGCACCGTTTTCTAGTTATTAAAGCAGTTCTAAATGGAGCAAATACATCAAATAGCTCAGTCACACACAAATTGAAGTATTCTACTTTAGAGTCAATATCCCCAAGGGCGTGACAGTATGTCCAGTCAACTTGCAAAGCAGCTCGTTCAAAATCAGCCATGTTCATGTTCTTGAAGTCTCTGAACGTTATATATTTAGGCTTATTTTCAGGAGACGGGTAGTCAAGACATACAAATACAAGAGCATGGTCTGAAATTTCCGGTAGAGTAACCACACCATCTTTACAGACAGCAGAACGATTACTAAGCATGATAGCATCTAAAAGTGTGTTTGAGGTACGGGTAGTACGGGTGGGATCACGTATAACTTGGACCAGCTAGTAACAAAAATAATAGAGTCATTTTATACAGACATGTATTGTGGGTTGCGTGATGTGTTTTTCTTTCATATTTGGATAAATTTCATTATTTATGCTTTTGGGTTATTATTTGATACGAACTTCTTTATATTATGCATACATCATACTTTTAAAAGCAAATTATAAAAAATAGGTACATTTTTTGGCCTTTGAAACATTATTTTGAATTGTAGTTTTAAATGTTTTATCAGTTGTAATACTACACAATCCACATTACAATTTACAACAAATGTTAAGTTATTGAACAAATTCAGAACAATGGAATTATATACTCATATTATTAAACAGCATTATACATAAAGCAGTGAACTACTGCTTTATGTATAAGCGATTTAGTCACTGTTTTCCGAAAGTTCACTAAAACTGTCGCACTGTCCTCCGATCCGAGTGAAATAATTAATGGTTCTATAAGTGTATCCATTAGGCCATCCAATCTACACATCTTATTTTCTTCCTTAATAATGTGTTGCACACAATTCCGCCAATCGTTAGAGCTCACATTTGCAACAGCCTTATGACCACCGGGACGTTTCGAAGGGGTAACAATGTCAGTACTTCGATATTCTTTAATTATCCAGGATACTGTAGATCGTGCAACTCCTAAAATGTGTCATACTTTAACAACCAAATATATACCTACATCATTATTTACGTTACTTGTGGTAGATGCAATCTTCAACACAAGCGTAGCAAAATTCATATCCGGAATATCAGACAACATTTGTTTATAATAAACTGCTTTTCGAAGACTGATAAAATGACCCAAATTTAAGCGACTACGTTTTTTCAAAGGAGACAAGCTTGCTTTACTGGTACTTGGAGTTGAATCCATCACTAATACCAGTACACTTAGGACGCGAAATATCAACTTTAGTTCTTAAAAGAACTGTTTTTTTTGGTTAAAATTTATGCAAATGGACTCAGAACACACAAAAACTCCGTCTCAACAGAAGTTCTTCCACATGGTTTTGCTCTTCTTTATTACAAAAAGCAGGTAATGTCATCTATGTTAAAATTAAAATGTCAACAAGCTCATCAATTTTAAATGAAAGCTGTACAAATAATCAAGACTCGATTTATACTCAACTATCTCAAAGTGAAGCCAATATAACTACCACTTCTGTAGTATGCAGTCACTGTCCTCCAGGAACAAAAAAATATAAAGGAATCCGAGGACTCCGAGCGCATTATAGACATGCACATAACCAATTTTTGCCTGAGTTGATGCAACAACCATCTCAAGAAAATGACCTCGATGCTTTTTCAGTTAAATTAGGAACGTACAAGCAAACTGTTCGAGTGTTGAAACGGATCCCTCAAGGTGCTCGTCACGTAGTCGCAGAAAAATTACATTGTTTTTTGAATGCATGCATCTTGAAAAATGACAAAAAATCTTGGGAAGATTTGATGACTTTCTCCTACATCGCTCTTCAGGTCCCAAAACGTACAACAAAGTTGAAGTCTCTGACCTCATTAGTTAAAAAAAAATGTCACGTCTTTCAATGAAAGTACTGTAACAGCAACAATTATACCAAATAAGTCTAATATCGTTAAACGCGTGGAAGCCAAAGTTGCAGATGGTGATGTAAAAGGGGCTGTGAAACTACTTTCATCAACCGATTCACTTGCTAAACACGATGCAGCCACCATTCAACAACTTCAAGATAAACATCCAGCTCCATCACGAAATCTTACTTTTCCTATGCCACCTTCCTCAGCTGAAACGTGCCTGATAGTGTCCGAAGAAGACGTTTCTAAAGCTATTAGATCATTTCCAAATGGATCAGCATCAGGAATTGATGGTTTAGCACCACAGGTTTTAAAGGATTTGATATCTTACGGAAATGGCGAATCCGGAAGGAAATTATTGTGTACTATAACAGAGCTATGCAATTTAATATTACGAGGAGATGTCAATGAATATATTCTGCCAATTCTCCACGGTGCCTCTTTGTGCGCGTTAAATAAGAAAGGTGGAGGAATTCGTCCAATAGCTGTAGGAAATACACTTCGTCGTCTGTCAGCCAAGCTCGCATGTAAAGCAGTTCAGCAAAGAATTGGAGAATACTTTCGGCCTACACAGTTGGGGTTTGGCACAAAAGGAGGTTGCGAAGCTGCCGTTCACACTGTAAGAACGTTTCTAAAATCAAATCAACATACAAACAAAGTGCTTTTGAAAATTGATTTTAAGAACGCATTTAATTCGGTAGAACGCGACACAATGTTAGCTGCTATACAAGCTAAGACTTCGGAGCTATATCATTACCTCTGGCAGTGCTACGCTACTCCATCAAAACTATTTTTTGGGCCTGAAGTAATTAACAGTCAAGTTGGCTGTCAACAGGGTGATCCAATAGGACCCATGGCTTTTTCATTATCGATTCATCCCATTATAAACTCACTAATTTCAGAACTTAATGTTTGGTATCTTGATGATGGCACCTTAGCCGGAGATTCAGCATCAGTTCTTTCTGACTTTGCCCAGATAATTCATGAATCTAGAAAGATAGGACTTGAAATCAATCCTTCAAAATGTGAATTACATTTTATGTCTGATACCGACGAAGAAGTTTTAAAGAGGTTTCAATTATTATCTCCAGGAATCCGAAGTATCACGAAAGACAATCTTACACTATTAGGAGCCCCATTGACATCGAAAGCAGCAATGTGCTGTTTAAACACTAAACTAGAGGAAATGAAGATTTTGTTTGCCCGGTTACCTAGCTTGAATAGCTATTATATTGCTTTCTATCTACTGAGACACTGCTTTGCTATACCAAGATTAACATATCTTCTACGCACTACCCCGACGTGGAATTTTGAGGAAATCCTGCACTCTTTTGATACGGAAATCAGATAAACTCTAGAAACTTACTAAACACAACTTTATCAGAGCAAAAATGGATTTTAACATCCCTACCTGTCAATGTCGGTGGATTAGGTGTGAGGAAAGCAAGTGATTTAGCAATACCAGCTTTTTTGGCTTCAGTAAATAGAGTTTACGACCTTATTTGTGACATGTTACATAAATCTATAACAGTTAAGGTTGATATTCCTTTTTACGATGAAGCTTTGAACTTCTGGAAAACATTACAGCAAAGTTCCAATAGCTTTAATAAAGAAGAACTAACAATACCATCTATACCTTCCGTTCAAAGAAATTGGGACTTGATCAACGTTGAACGTGTAGTAAGATCTATGACACTGACAAGTGAACTCGATATCGCGAGATATAAAGCTTCGGCGGTTCCAGAATCTAACATATGGTTAAATACACTTCCCTCTAAAACCATTGGATTGTTATTGGACAACAATACGTTTCGTATTTCCATCAGCTTACGCCTTGGAACAAACATTTGCGTTCCTCATACTTGCATTTGTGGTACGCAAGTAGACAGCAGTGGAATACACGGACTATCTTGCTCGATGAGCGCAGGTCGACATTCTCGACACTCATCTTTGAATGAAATAATACATCGTTCACTTGCATCGGCAAAATACCCTGCTATGTTGGAACCTGTAGGCCTAAGACGTGACGACAATAAACGTCCTGATGGAATGACCCTTGTGCCTTGGACCAAAGGACAAATGCTAGTTTGGGATGCCACATGCACCGACAGTCTAGCACCATCCCATGTTAATTTATCAAGTAAAACGGGTGGTGCAGTAGCTGAATCTGCGGCAGGTATAAAAATAAGGAAATATTGTTCAATTATAGAACAGAACCATATTTTTATACCTTTCGCAGTAGAGACTTTGGGACCTTGGTGCAGAGAGGCTCGTAATTTTGTGGAGTGTTTAGGAAAACGTATTGCCAGTATTACTGGAGAACCTCGAGCTACTAGTTTTAAATATATTTAAAACAAAAAATCAGTATTGCTATACAACGTGGCAATGCGGCAAGTATAATGGGGACGCTTCCAACTGCGATCCCCATGGAAGAAATTTATTATTTGTTATGAATATTTAAAAATTTTTTAACTTTGTAATTAATTAAATAAAAGAAATGTAGGTACTTCAAACAAAAAAAAAAAAACTCAAAAATAAGTACAACAGTTACGGACGAGAATCACGATTAAATTTGACAGTTAAATCATGTCAATAGCAACTTTACCTAAATCCGTCTTCCTAGTTAAAAAACAGAGTATAAATGTACTATAAGTGTGTACCTACCAAGCCATTTTAGTGCACCCTAGGTTACCGTTACGACAAATACATTCATTGCAATAATTTTCGATATATGGAACCCCATCTTCGCAAACTATAAAGATGACACTAAGGATCAGTGTATATATTAGGAAATCTTACCAAATTCACCCTCATTTTGGCCAGCCGCAATGTATAGAGCAGCAACAGCTGCGAAGAGTACCAAGAAGACCTTCATTCTTTCAGCTGAACAATGTGCTAGGTGAATACGTTACTGCGGAGATATATCGTGCCTTTATTACTACATTTTGCACTATATAGATAGGTGCTTATATCATAAAAAACGATTACTTTATGAACATATTTTATTGAAACCGCTAATTTCTGATGCAATGTTCAATATTTACTCCTTTGTGACGTAAAAAATGGTTAAATTCTCGCCTGATCAGATTAAGCGGAAGCGTGTCGTATTAAAAATTTTAATTTAAAATCCATGTGGAAGAATTTTGCAGAGAAAAGAGAAGGTATTATGGCTTCTTAAACTAAAAGTAAAAGTAAAAGGCTTTGATATTTGTTGAGTTTCTAGTCCTAGAGCTCCGGTCTCTACGGCTCACTGAGCTTACTGTATCGTTAAGTTGTAGATTCTTTCAGAGTTTGAATCTTGGGGTTTTGAGGCCTGCGTTTCTCCGTACTCTTGTGATTATATAGTGGCCTGTTTGCCTTTGGGTATCTTCAAATATGTATTTGAGATTTTTGGTCCTCTTTTTGAATATTTTAAACTTTTAAGCTCCATGAGGTATTGAGTCCTTAGATCTGAGGTTTAGGATCCGCTGAGCCTTTGTGTTTTTGAATCAATGATTCTCTGGGTGTTTGATTTCATTTGGATCTCATTTAAAATTCGGGCCCTTACGTCTGTATGCCTAACCTGTAGGTCGGGGTGTGTCTGTCTTCCAGTTTTTGAATGTTTTATTATATCTACATCCTTGAATCCTGTGTCTATGCCTTCGCGCTTCAGAACCATCGAATCCTTGCACCGTTGAGTTTTTTATCCCTAACTCAATCCACCCGTATCACAATTTATTATGTCGCCTTCAGGTCTATGAATACCTCAGTCTTTGAACGACTTCGTTATTTAGTCAATGAAAATGAAATCAACCACCCAGAGAATCATTGGTTCAAAAACTCAAAGGCTCAGCGGTTCCCAAACCAAAGATTTAAGGTCTCAATACCTCATGGAGCCGAAAAGCTTAAAATATTCAAAAAGAGTACGCAAAATCTGAAATACATATTTGAAGATACCTAGATGTTGATCACAAGAGTACGGAGAAACGAAAGCCTCAAAACCCCAAGATTCAAACGCGCAAAGAATCTACAACCGACATAGTGAATAGTAGGCTCAGTGAACCGTAGAGATCGAAGCTCTAGGATTAGAAACTCAAATGTATAGGGGCCCAACTTCTCAGCAGTCATTCTCATGTGCTCAGATACACAAAGACCCCCACAATGAAACTTTTAGGAGTCATAATACCTTCTCTTTTCTCTGCAAAATTCTTCCACATGGATTTTAATACGACACGCTTCCGCTTAATCTGATCAGGCGAGAATTTAACCATTTTTTACGTCACAAAGGAGTAAATATTGATCATTGCTCCAGAAGATAGCCGTTACAAGAAAATATGATCATAAAGTAATCGTTTTTTATGACATAGCACTTATCTTAGTGAAAAATGTAGTGATAACGGAACGACATATTTCCACAGTAACGTCTTCACCTTACACATTGTTCAGCTGTAAGAATGAAGATTTTCTTGGTACTCTTCGCAGCTCTTGCTGTCCTTTACATTGCGGCTGGCCAAAATAATGGCGAATTTTGTAAGATTTCCTAACATATACACTGATCCTTATGTCATCTTTATAGTTTGCGAATTGGGGGTTACATATATCGAAAATTTTTGCAATGAATGTATTTGTGATCACGGTAACCTAAGGTGCACTGATATGGTTTGGTAGGTACACACTAATATAGTACATTGAGTAAACGTTTTCTTTTAGTTCATGGTCTGACGAGTATAGGAACTGTACAGTGGAAATGGAAACGATCTCCGAATGCCATACCTGTCACTGCGTTGTCGGCTGGGGGCTACTTTGTACAAATCGCGATTGCAACACAACGGCGACTCCAATCCACTATGCTACGGAACCGTAAGAAAATCTAATTGTGTAAATTTGGTAAATATAATATATTGTAATCTATGGTGGTGGCAATAAAAATGGTTGTAATTTTTTGGCAAGCAGGAGAATATATTTCACCCGGAGATCTTTTATATGCTCAGAGGAATCTTCAAACTTTTAATTTTCGTTATGGAGATGTTGATGTGCAGGGAGGTATTGCATGTCCATGAACTTGGCAGGCCTACCACAGCAGACCATGGTTCTGCTTACTCATATCGTTAATGTTCCGTTAGTGCACGTTAGTGCCATTGAAGGAATCGTTAGTGCACAAAAGGAAACTAACTACTTTTAAAAAATAATTGTGGGCCTGCCAACTTCATGCCAGCAGACCCATTTGAGAAAATCGATTCAATCTTTACACTAGTTAAACTAGCAGCGTTAATGCTCGTTAGTGCCGCCAATATAAACGTTAGTGCTCAAAGTGTACCAGCTCAAAACGTTGTAAAAAGGGGTCTGCTAATTTCATGCAGCAAATGTCAAATTGGCCCTGTCCTAATGCGAATTTGAAGCGGCTCGTTAGTGCTTCACATTCGAACGTTTTCGTTTGTTGGGCTACTGGCGTGAAGTTGGCAGGTCCCGATAAGTCAAGTTTAAGTTTGAGGTGGTTTGGTACCTTTTTGGTGCGGATCCCTTGCAGCACTACCGTTCGCATGTGAAGCACTAACGAGCTGCTTCAAATTCGCATTAGGACAGGGTCAATTTGACAAATGTGGTTCTGCTGGCATGAAGTTAGCAGGCCCACAAATATTTTAAAAAAATAGTGTTTCCTTTTGTGCACTAACGATTTCTTCAGCGGCACTAACGTGCACTAACGGAACACTAACGATATGAGTAAGCAGAACCATGGTCTGATGTCGTAGGCCTGCCAAGTTCATGGGCATAGGTATTGCTCCTCCTATTCTACACGGTACCTGTTGCACCCTTGTTCTAGCTGCCAGAATTTCATGAGGACTGCTTCTATGCCCAACACTGTATTTTTCTATCAGGAGAGTGTAGCGTGGCGAAGGGTGTCGCGTTGTATCTGTTAGAAAAATGTAGTGTAATTTGGTTTAAACATTCGTATCAGGGGAATATAAGTAAGGTGCAATGAAATTTATTCCGTGGAGTACATTTTTTACGGCTAGAAAGGTAAGATTATCCAACCCCTGGGCTCCAATTTTTTATTTTTACTTAAACCTTTGTATCAGGAGTGGGGAGGCATTTTTGTCTTAATTTCAGGTAGTGTCTGTTAGAAAAAATGTTAATATTAATGGTTTCGGGTCGATGGGAAGGAGTGACTTAAGTTATGCCCCGGGGACTGCCATCCAAGTCTCGTCACTTAACAGTTAATACTCAACCAAATAGTCTATACGTAGATGGCACTGTATTTGAAATAAACGGGTACAATGCTGTTAGATACATGTCCAAAGAATACCATCCAATGACCTGACCTATTTCGGAATAAAAAGCTAGGACTGAAGACTGCACCTGGTGATCAAGGTCTTGTACTGAGAAAGCTGATATTGCTATTGCATTCAAGAAAGGTAAGTATCAAGTGCTGGTGATGTCGAAGAGGTGACTTTGGGAATGAACTGGATGAGAAAATTCGAGTTTACGATAAACGTAAAAAATGGAGTACATCGAGTAGACCATGAAGAAGTTCCCACTCACAAAGAGGGAGACGAGCTACTATGCCTAATGCTTGAGCATGTCCGGAGTTTGGCGAGAAAGCTGTAATGGCCGCTCGGGAGTGATGGAATCCAATTATACCAATGTGAGTCGAGGAATTTTGATTGGCAAGGTGCTACTAAATGTTTGGCTGATAAATTTGAACTAATTCCCGACAAAGTTTAAAAAAAGGGCAGTGAGATTGGGACTTGTGCTCCTGTCGCGCGATGTGTGAATATGACACCTTGAAGTGGCCAGAAAGGTTTCGAGATAAGTACAGCCTTATGCAGGAATTTGACAACAACCCAAAAGAACCAAGCTACCAACGCTACCAAGACGTGTTTGCTTCAGAGAAAGGACTTTTCGGCTCAAAGCAATACAAGCTCTTAAAATAAATACGGGAGTTGCGCAACCTATCAAGCAACATCCAAGATCAACATCAGCGACATTGCTATTTAAGGAATAATTCAACCAGCCTTTGGACCTCACATGGAGTGCTAATGAAGAAAATAGATGACAGCACGAGGCTTTGTGTACATTATAAGCAACTGAACAACGTAACAAAGAAATATAGTTAATAATTATCCATTGGATCTAATAGGTGACACGCTATATACGCTAACGGGTGCAAAATCTAGACAGGAAAAGCGGCTACTAGTAGTTATATAGGGGACCTTGGAAGGTATGTCGCTGTAAACCTCAAAGGACAAGCCGTAGTTATCATATTTTATTTTTTGAGGTGTCAAATTACATTTACAAGGTCAATTTTTTCATTATTATTAGTAGTAGAGTATTAAAACTCTTGTATCTGAAGAATATAATGTTAAAGGGTGATCTTCGGGCCCTAATTCGCACCAGCACCGCTTAGACAATTTTTTTTGTCTATAACAAGAACATTATTCATGATGACGTAATTTTCTGTGCTAAATATGTGTTTCAAAACATAGTTTGCGTTTCAACGGTCTTACCAGGAGAATACAATGCACAAGGATGTTTTGCCAATAGTTCCTGATCCATGAGAAGTCCTTTTTCTATGGTCAGGCAACATTGCATATTTATTTAAGCTTTTGTGCCCAGGACAATATTTTCTCTGGCTACCAGGAGCCGTCGTGCGAGATTTCCCAGCCTATCGTTGAGAATCTAGAACGGTCCCGGCATTAGGTGTCGTAACTCATTTATTTACAGTTTTTTAACAATTCGAGAATTTCCACATGTTTAAAAAGAATTATCAAAATATGGCGAAGACTATTGTAATCAAAACGGAAACACAAATTTAGCAAACATTTACACCAAAAATGAACGCTATTTCGAACAATTAAGTTAACGGTATCAAACATGTGATTCCGCATTGAAGTGAAATCAAGTCAATCTCAAAATGTTGTTCATTAGGTCGATAGACCTGACTCAACACAACTGTCACTTTCCTTCGTGATTTCCGAATGATTCAATATTGAATAAGGGGTTGTTTGAATCACCTGGAATATTCCCGTTAAGGGACGTATGACAGATTAATCTTATCCGGCCTTCTTTGGAAACCTGAATGCATTACAACAGCGATTCTCAACCTGGGGGTCGCGGTAGGTAATTCCGAATTCAACAAAATGCAAGGTGCATAAGATAGTTGTGACGGAAACGTCGTTTTGTAGTAAAGAAAACTTACATAGTCAGTTACAACCGCGGGGACTTCCGACTCCGAGACGCCTGGTAGTGATACCACACGAACTCGGCTGTTGTCGAGAACATCGCTTCAATTTGCCAATAACTTTATGCGTGTGATGAGGTTAATTTATTTAGTTTCAAAATGAGCAAGCAATCAAATCGGTTTGGATTTTTAACGAAATCTGGAAGTGCTAAAGACAATAACAACATAAATCGCTCAATGTCAACATTTAGTTTTTTTTGTTAATTATTAAATTTTTGTTAAATTTTCTTAATGAATATTGACTTTATTGGAACCACTCGAAAGCATTTTTCAGTAGCTTTCCAACGATGTGTCACAAGTATGGGGTTGTCATTTAGGATTTTTGAAGAGGGGGGCTGGGGACTTAAGGGGGTAGGGGGCTGTCACTCATAACGTCATTCTGGTTCACTCTAGATACCCCCGAAAAGGTTTTGCGCGATTTTCAATATCTTCTTTAGTTTGGAAAATATGACCGACTGCATAGTTTTAAAATTGACACCCCGTATAAGGGCATTACATAACTGTTACTGTTGTATGTATTCAACTCGCTAACAATAAATAAAAAATATTTAGTTTAGCGTGTAGTGCATTTCACTGGGTTCCTCAATGGCATTAACAATAAGATTAAGTACTAGGGGGTCGCGGTCATCAGACCCAGAAAATCGGGGGTCGCGATTACAGAAAGGTTGAGAATCGCTGCATTACAACATTCCGTCGTAGAAATCCAGAATCCGTGATATACACCCCTGAGTTGGGACAACGGAAAGCATCCTTGTGTTCCCAACCTTCAGGAGTTTACTGGAGTAAATCATTCTCTAATTTAACATTTAACAACACGCACCGTATAAATAAAACACGTGGAGGGTTACTTTATTTTAACAAACACTCCATCCAACCTTTGGCAGCGATAGTGTAAGCGTTTTCGGTGTCGCTGTAACCGGCCGCCCGATATTAGACCGCCAATGCAACACAAGTTACCTACTGTAACGACGTATACAATTTTACAATTTAGATAAAATGCTGCCGTTGCGCGGCCGAAGACTTTCGTAGAATTTTCCAGGAAAACTAGATAATTAAAAAACTTCCACAACACGCCTACTAGAATTCTGTAGTCGGTCCGTGTAGATTAGCTTCGAGGAGGTCAGGCCAATTGCATTATACGAGAGATTATACGATAAATACGAGTGCACGAACATTGAAGGTATTTATGAACGATTATTATTTTACCCAATTAGAGGAATTTATGTTGAAGCGCTGTTTTTCTCGTACTTGGTGTTAAGATTAATTGCAGTTGGACGTGGAAATTTTAGGCCTGTGCCTGAAAATTAGCAATATATTAAACGTATTGCAGTTTGCTTTGATTTTATTATACAGAGTGTTTATGAAGGTATAATTCATATTGCGTGCGTGACGGTGATGCGTTACACATTGCGTTTGATTCTTTTATAAATAAAATTGAATCTTTCCTTTCAGTGCGAAGTGTGTTTTTGGGAATGAATGTCATTTAACCATCGGACTCACAAATGAGCAATGTAATAGCTAGCTCCAAATATAAGGTCTGGGCGAATGTCAGTCTCACTCTCCTCTATAAATCCAGAATCAATTTACCCCAAAGCCGCCACCATTTATTACATAAATCCTAATCGTACTAAACTAAATCACTATGCTGTGAATGTTGACCAACAACCTTATGGTCGCGTACCATAGTGGATTCGAGTTGTCGCAGTGCATTCGTAGTTTGTACAAATTAAACCGTAGCCCTTAACGCAATGGCAGTAATTGCATTTAAACGGCATTTCCCTTCCAACCGTACAGTTTTTGGAACCAGCAGACCATGGACTACGAGAAAACGTTTGCTGAATGCACCATGGTATCGTAGACTTTGTACCTACCACCATTTTTCGGTGCATGCCAGTCACCGCCACTACAAAAACATTCATTGCAAAAACCTTCTATGTATGGAACCCCATCTTGGCACACTATAAAAACGTCCCTAGGAATCGATGTGGATATTAAGTTCAGTAGTCTTACCAAATTCACCCTCATTTTGGCCAGCTGCAATACCAAGGACAGCAACCGCTGAGAAGAGTACCACGAAGAGCTTCATTATTTCAGCTTGAACACTGTGCTAGATTAATGCGTTACAGGCTAGATATAACGTCGTGGCTTTATCACTACATTTTGCAATAAGATAAATGTGTTTCAGTGCTTATATTGTCACAAGCGAATAATTTATGATCATATTTCTCTTAAAAAGCCTATTTGCTAAAGCAGTATAAAATGTTTTCCCCTTGATGGCGAAGAAAGTGTTTTGAATTCAAAATTTATTTACGCCAATGAATCTTCTCATCTGTAATGGAGTAAAGTTTAGTGCAGGTGGTAATAACCTCTAATTCATCCTCTTCTGCAGTTGCATTGAACCCACAGAAATTGTCTTGCCTCATGATTCCCCTAGGTCGAAGTTCGTGTTTTTGATATATGAAGTTACAGGTCCGAAATATGTAAATAAATTCGCCAAGATTGAAGAAATTAGTTTACTGGATCTATACGGCACCAGCTTTCTTTATGCCAAGGTGGTCTTAGTTGATAATGGAGGCAACACTCATAAGAATTAGAGATTAGAAAAATTGAGGTATTGGAAAAAGTAAAGAAAGCGTTCTATTGACGCTAATCACTCCGAAGACAGGCGAAATCTCACGAAACTAACGGATTTGAACAATTTCAAGACACAAAAAGGCTTTTAAAATTGGAAGAATGCCAGAAAAAAACAACGGAAAGGATTTTAGGAACTTGATGGATCGAAGAAACCTAAAAATCGTGAGTTTTTTAATAAGAAAAAATCATAAAGGTGTCGAATCAAGATTTGGAAAGATTTAAATAAACCAACAAATGCAACGGATCGGATATGTTGGAAGAATTTGAGTTAAAGGATCGAGAACTACCGAGCCAGGTGCCAGGCGAGCTCTACTAGTTCCTCGGAAAATATCAAAAACTCAGGAGCAAACACAATTATTGATCAACTTTATAGAATGCTATCTTGACCAAATTAGAAAAAGGGTAGCAACAGAAAAAATCGAAGAACAGGGGAATGTAGAAGAAATATTGAAGAAACCCAAAGTAATTTTTAAAGAAAAAGAAAAATTAAGCAGATAATTGAAAAAATACAACAATTTAAAGAAGAAATTGAAGATGGATGAAAAATAATATTGGGCTCACCCAGTCATTATGGGGAAGTTATAGGGAGTAGGACAGCAAGCAGTAGAAATCAGCACAGAAGAATGAAACGAGTTTACATAAGAGAAGAATCAAAAGAAAAGTTATCCAAATCACATCTTATTACGGCACAAGAGTTAACCTCAAAACTTCAGAGAAACAAACAGGAGAACATGAAGAAGAAAGAGGACCAATAGCTTCAAATCGCCACTTTTGAGAAACGGTATTCGCAAAATCAAAGGAAATCAGCATTACAACATTACAAACAACAGATTAGACCGAGAAATACAGAACGAAGAAGCCCAACTTAAAGCACAACAAGAAAAAATTACCGATATTGAAAGCAACCGATCAAACAAAATTAACTAAAATGGAGGCGTTGAGAGGTCCAATGCGTTATCAGATATTATATGACAGGGTCAGATAGACATAGAAGTTAGGAGAGGGGTTAGAACGAAAATTTGCGTTAGAGACACAATTAACGTTATACAAAGGAAGAAATGAAAAAAAAATGATTGTAAAGAACTGAAGAAAATTTGGAAGGGCTTCAGAAGAATCAGTTGAACAAGAGTAGGTTGAAAAAATGATAAATAGAGAAATTTGAAAAAGAAGAAAGAGATGAAAAGGGATCATATTATTACAAATCCATTTTGAAGATGAAATACGGTATATAGCAGGGAGTGTGTATATTGTAACGGAAACGCTCCAGACATGACGTCGCCTTTGGTGCTCTGGAATTTTCTACGCGCGCGATAGTGGGATTTGTGTAGGAATATTCGAGACTGTACGCGAATGTTCTGGACTTACATTGCTTGCGTGTATAAATGGTTGCGGACCGAACATCGCGGCAGTCTACTACCGAACGAGATCGAGTACGAATGAAACATCGAGCGCGGAAATATAAATTGCGAAGTGTGTGATATAAATAATCGATATAAATTGTACAGTTTTTATAGTGTTTTAGTTTTGTTTAATAAACATTGATATAAATCGAACCCGAATTTATAAATAACGTTACAATATTCAGTTTTTTTTATCTTCTATAGGTTAGTTATTTAAAGTTTTTGCGCAACTGTCATTCTTTTAAGTAGAAGGGTTGGTGGGTTAGGTCAAGGTTCGTGCTAATTATTTTGAAAACTCCAAAGAGGCACTGTAACGAGAGCCCGATACGTCAATTCTGATTGTGTGTCGATGGTTGGTATGTTTTTAGATTTGCAATTGCATGTCTCCTTCGTGGTAGATTAAGGAGGACGGGGAATACCTTCGTCAATGGATGGAGGGTTCTCAGGAATGGATTCGATTTTCTCGGGTTTTAATAAAAATGAGTTTGGCTTTTCATTTCCAGTTGTTTTTTAAGCGCCAGATTTTCTTCCAATAGGCTTCCTTCTTCCATAACGGTGTCTGAAGGAATAGCGTCCTTAATTCCTCTGACTTTCTGGACGATTTGTGGGGAAATACTCCTCTAGTCCATTCCAAGTGAGTACTACCTTCCATTATCTTCCTTTTGAACCGTCTTTTAAAAAAAAATACCAGCATCGGTGTCGCTCTCCGCCCCTAACCTCTTGTCTATTGAACCTTTTACGCTAGTGGTTTCGATATTCCATAAGTCAGAAAAGTCTGACGGGATTCGGAGCAATAAAACGACTGTGTTAGTCATAGAGGTGGTTAATCCTCCTCCCAGCGTCCACAAAAAGATAGTGTCCGTCGCCGTCAGTCAGTCTGACTACGTTCTCAAATAATCATAACCGAGCAACCGTAATACTCACACTACTTACGGGGGCGTTATCAGTAATGTGTGTTGCCTACCTCACTAAAGCTTTCTTATGGAAAACACCAAATACAATTAGTTGTACACTGCTTACTTGATGAACCTCCACTCCACTCATGCTATGGTAAAATGGTAAAGCCCAGGGTTTTTATTGTCTACACCTACACCATAGATTACAATTAATATACAACAACAAATCTGGAAAGTACCCTATGGGGCTACCTCATCACTCGGTGTCGTTGTTGAGTGTCCTTCAACGTTACCAGGTGTCGTTGATGAGTGTACTTCAGTGTTACCAAGTGTCGTTGTTGAGTGCCCTTCAACGTTACCAGGTGTCGTTGATGAGTGTACTTCAGTGTTACCAAGTGTCGTTGTTGAGTGTCCTTCAACGTTACCAGGTGTCGTTGATGAGTGTACTTCAGTGTTACCAAGTGTCGTTGTTGAGGGTTCGCCAACGCCACCGGGTGTCGTTTCCGCTGGGTATTTGAGTTTGGCGCAAATTAATCCTAAATCCTGAACGCACTTACAAGTAATGCGTTTGTACGACGGCTCATTCCCGGCCGTACAATTTTTAACATACTGAGTCCATGGACTGCGAAAAAACGCTTAGATGAACGATATTTATTACAGGACTACGTACTTACCATCTATTTCTGCTGCATTTTAAGATACCGTTATTGCAGTGACATACATTGCAGAAATTTTTCAAGTACACGACTGCTCTATCTTGGCACACTATCAACACGTCCGTAAATATCAATAAACTTATAAGTTAGTCTTACCAAATTCCCCCTCATCTTGGCCAGCCGAAATGTAAAAGGCAGCAATGGTCGAGAAGAGTACCAGGAACAGCTTCATTCTTCAGACTTGATGATATGGTTGCATGTATTCATGCTCGGTATTTATATCCCACAGATCTGTGACGTGATTTGATAGTCAGATTAAGGTGACGACCAAACTGAGTCAATAAAAAGTACATTATCATACAATGTTTTTCAAAGCGCTGTTTGATGAGGCACTGATAATATTTGCTCCATGATGGCAAACTACGGTGGAAAATTTTGACGTATAGTTGAGGACGCATAGGATTAGGTTTGGATAGAATTAATAACAAAATGATATTGGGAAATGTGTGTGACGTATATCCCACATTGGGGTAAATCATCGAAGAATGCCTCTAGTATAGCAGAGCGTTATACGGGGTGATTGTTTTATCTGGAACCCTGGATTTGCCTCAAATCTTGGCTATTTAAGCCAAATATGATTAAGAAGGCTGTCCCAACTCGATGTCGAGGAATGGAATTTTATGCACTAATTTAATTGGGGATAAAGATTCCTAACATTTGTACTGCCTTCTTCATTCTTTCTTTCACATCTACTTGGTTCGCGTATATTTCATATCTTCTTGAAGCTTTCTTCGTTACTCATTTACATGAGTTGTTCACCGTGTGTTGTTTGCACTTCCTGCAGTAACGTCTCTTTCACGTATTTTTTATGTTTCTTTTTATCCCCCTTCTTAAAAACTCTTCCTCCACACTCTTTTCGTACTTTCTTCTAATCTCTTTCTTTTACTCCCTATTTGGTCTACCATTCACGATTCTTGCACGCTTGATTTTGGCCCGCCCGTCCCTTAAGATTTCTTCCGTTCTTTCTTCACGCTTCTTCCTTTCAGACCTTGTTCCTTTACATATCTCCAGATTATGCCTGATTTTTCGACCCTTTATCAAGATGTTCTCCGGTTTTCTCTTTCAGTTTCCTTTTCTTCGCCGGTTTTTCACGTGTCCATCACTTGTGGCCAATTTTCTTCCTTCACTCGCATTTTCTTTTCTTGAATTTCACATACCCTTTCCTTGTAAACTCCCTCTTCTTTTTCTCTCAGTCACAGAGTCGAGGTTTCTCATTTTCCTATATGCTTTCCCTTTTTATTTTGTAACTTAAAAAAAAATTTTTGTTTTTGATTTCCTTAATTCTTTAACATGGTTTCTGTCTTTATCTTTCTTTCTTTCAATGTTTTTGTACGTCCCTGTTGCTCATTCAGCTCTTATTTCTTTCTTTTTCTATCGCAGTACTGTATCTCGTATATTCCTTTTCCCACCCTTGTCTGCGTTAAGTATTGTCATGTTGTTGAATTTCCATTAATTTTTCCCTTCCCAGATGTGTCTGTATTCTTCTCTTCCCGTTCGTACAGCGTTCTTCTGTATTCCTCTCTTTGTCCAATACAGCTCGTGCTTGTCCTTACGATTTTCCGAATTTTTTTTTTTTTTTTTTCATATAACATAGAAACTATTTCCTAGGAAGTAACGATTGTGTCTGTCTTTTACGATTCCTACGCGCGTGATAGCTAAGTTTGTCCCAATGGACGTCCTTAGTTGTTTTTGAATTTATGTCAGCTCGAACGGTTTCGTCCTCTTGAGCCGCCTAAGGGTAAAACGAGACATCATGAGCCTGGACGCCTCTTCATTGATGTGTTGTTTTATTCTATTTGCATGTGAGACAGCATGTCTCTTAATGATGTCGCTAACCATCTCCACTCCGAGGTCACGGTGCAGGTCGGTTGCTCGAACGTACTTAGGTGCATTGGCTATATTGCGCAGCACTTTATTCTGAAACGTTTGGATTTTATCGATGTGGTTCTTTTTAGCACAGCCCCATATCTGGATCCCATATGTCCACACTGGTCGTATTACCTGTTTATACAGTAATACCTTATTGTACGTTGAGAGCTCGGAGTATCTTCCCAGGAGCCAGTACATTTTTTGGAGTTTCATGTTCAGTTCCACGACTTTCTTTTTGACATGTTCCCGAATTTTTTAAATATCTAATATCTTTTGATATTCCACATTGTTTATTCCCAGAATAACAACAAGTTCTACACTTTCTAAGTGAGCGATATATCTATAACTCCCAAAACTTGTTGATACCCTTCACACCGCACTATTTTAGATTTTTTTTTTCCAGTGAGGGAGTACCAATGAATCCTACCAAGGGGTGCGAAGAGAATAAGTCCGTAGTAATCGAAGAATCAAAGGCGTTTTAGGGCTTTTTGATCTGTTACACTCATACTGGCACTCGATCATTCATAAAAAAAGGACAAACTTGTTCACGCGATAAATTCCCGTGGGCCGACCTCTTCGGGAATGTTAGAATAACTTTAAAAATAAAATAAAATAAATAAAACAATGCAAAAAATTTGAAATGACACATCTATCGATGAGCCAAAATTTTGCCCAGTCGACAGTCGATTATCTCCTTTGAAAGGGTAACAGCAGCTTGGAAAATGGGGTGGTGGAACGCTTTGTACAATAATATTGGGCCTTTTGCTTGGTCAGGTAAAATTTTTTTAATCGTTCCAAGTGAATCTCGAAAAATTAGCAAAGTTACGCAGTACGGTTAGGTCCTAAATTACCCTTATAACTTAGTGTTTTGACAGAAAACAAAAGCAGGAATTAATTGTCTAAACTTTTTACCAGTTGCCCTTTGGTGTAGGTGAAATTACACCCCGTATACGCAAGAGCAGTGTACAGTTTTTATTGGCGTAACTTGTCACTTCAAATATAGCGCAATGAATTGTTTTGTATCTTCGACCTTAACGCTTTCGTGGTAACAATTTATTTAAATCGAGAGCATGCTAATCCAGTAATACTACGAAACGAATTTGTTCGGTTACGCTTTAAGAGGTAACACTTCACCAGTCACGGCTGAAAGTACATCCGCCGTTCATTAGCGTTCATTACACGACGAAATTTTCTTGTTTCATAGAAAATGAATGCGCTTACAGTACGTAGATTTGCCTCGAAGTTGGTTAAGAATCCCATTCTCCCACCCAATTTTTACTTATGTACTCGCCGAGCTCATAAAAAGGTTTTTAATTAGTAACCGTGGTATCCAGCGATGGCTGAGGGCTAAATCTACCAGTTTTTGGACTACCGCCAAATAACGAAACATAATTCGAGTTGCTATTTCTCTGTGCCCAGTAGGTTTGCAACTCTTATTGTATGGTTAATCTTAGTGCACTCGATTAGCGTCAATAAGACCTGTACAAAATTATTCCTCTGTTTAATGTCACATTTTTGTAATTGGACTTTGCTTTGGGAACAGCTAACGCGAATTGTATTAAATCTCGTCGAAAGAATTAATCGCATTTTACACAAAGGCAGTTAATTAATTGAGCGCTTCGTAAAATTAATTAACTCAATCCGTTGAAACTTAAAAAAAAACGAAAAGCGATTTGTTAGAGGTTTTTCCGGTTTCGTCGTACACTGATGTTGTTTAATGTGCAGAAAACAGTACAATAGACTTCACGAGTTACACATAAAGTGCATTTATAACAGTGGAGATAGTATACCCGTAGGTGCATTAAGAACGACAACAAGAAGCTTGATTTATGTACGTGTTTAAAATTATGGCGGAGCCAAGTAGGTTACGGGGCGGTTGTCGAGTTTATATCGCGAAACTAATTTTTCTAGCAAATAATTACTCAATTATTGACGAAAACGTACGACTTTTTGTACGTTTTTGCTTGTATATGATTTTTTTTTGCATATAGCATATATCAATATTAGCGTTACTAAGACTGAATGCGCTCCTAGTGTGTTTGGAGTAGTTGGTCCCATTAGTATTGAGAAAATTCCATGAATTCCACAAGAATTCCACCAGAAATCCACAAGAATTTCATGAATTCCACAAAAACTCCATGAATTCCATAAGAATTCCAAATGAATTCCATAAGAATTCTATAAGAATGCCATAAAAATTCCATAAAAATTCCATAAGAATTCCTAGAGGTTTTACACCAGACTGCCACAGTGGCTTGTCCCTCGTTTTCTCCCAGATCCGCCCGTGCTCAGTGCTGCCTTGATCCTTCCGCTCGCCCCAATTCGTTTAGCTTTATGGGAAGCCTTACGATCCTCTGCCTTCACAGCTAACTGTGGCGGCTCTAGGTCCAAAAGTGCCTACACGGTGAGAAACAGTTAACGTCATCGGCTATTCGTAAATGGGACAACCCCGATCTTTTCCAGGTTTACGGCCATGGAAATTATATGAAATGGATTTTAGAAAAAAACCATGATAGGGTGATGTCCATGGTAATGTCAGCATGTTTTGACGTAGAAAATTGCGGAATCCTGCCATTTCGTCAACCGACTGTGCGACTTAGTGGTAGAGCGTTGGGCTACATGGGCACCTCTAAAAGGCATTATGCGAGTCACTCTGTCATTGGGCGAAAGATGACAGGTGACAGGTAACAGGTGATAGGTGACAGGTGGCAGATGACAGATGACAGATGACAGCTGACAGATTTCAGATGACAGATGACAGATGGTAGATGGCAGTTGACAGATGACATTATGCCATATGACGGATGACGGATGACGAATGACGGATAACGAATGACAGATGACAGATGACAGCTGAAAGATGATAGATGGACCCTGGTGTACGGAAGCTATGCAACTTGTGAATACTTTAGAAATTGAAAAATTCAGAAACTTAATCTGGCCATTCAGCGCGGCAATGATTTAGTGGTAGAGCATTGGGCTACATAGCAGGGGCATCTCTAAAAGGCATTATGCGGGTCACTCTGTCATTGAGCGAAAGATGACAGGCGACAGGTGACAGGTAACAGGCGATAGGTGACAGATGACAGGTGACAGATGACAGATGACGGATGACGAATGACAGATGAAAGATGATATGCAGAAATTAAAAAATTCAGAAACTGAATTCAGCGCGACAATGATTATGAAATAAATAATAAATAATAAATAATAAATAATAAATAATAAATAATAAATAATAAATAATAAATAATAAATAATAAATAATAAATAATAAATAGTAAATAATAAATAAATGCAGCCATAATGCACTCCAGTGACACGCAGTCGTCGCCACGGTCGCTAACTAGGGAGGTTGATCCATGGCGACGATCTTTAAAGTCATTCAGGTGTGAGAATCTCCCAATCCAAAACGCTCCCAAGGGCGCATTCACCGCAGGGGGGCCTTATCTCTTACAGCAAAATTGCATACAAACCTAGTTATTGGTTCTGATCATAACGCGCACTTTGGCGCTGATCGTTCAACCCACAGTGACCTACTGCTCTTTGGTGTGCTACATCGCAGCATCATAGATTGCAGGCCTGCAGATCGTGCAGAACATCTCAAAAATACGAAACGTTAAATGGACTTTTAATAAATTATTTGAGTGAGTTGAAAAACGTTTCAAAATAAGAACCTGAAACGAACGCAGGTGATACTGCATTGGAAACTCATGTTCGATTTAAATCTAACCTCCACTTGAACTGGTAAAACGATGTTGATGAACTGGTGCAAGGTCAAAAGATCATCGCCGAAATGATCTTTGCGCGGCGTCTTGCCCCGCTGTTTACGACAATAATTTTAGTTTCATCTAAATTGTTCACGAAAATGCGCTGCCTCAAGTTTGTCGTTTTATTTGTCGTTTTCCTGGGCGTCGAGTCCAAATTTAGTAAGTATCCCGCCTCGTGACGTTCCTATTCCTTGTTCGATTTGTAGAATGCGAGCAGGGCGTCTATTATTTGGAGAACGACTGCAACACCTGCTTTTGCGATCCGTACGGCGATCTGGGTTGCTCCAGCTATCCATGGTGAGTATCTATCGCTTTGGAAATTGGTGTCTGAGGGGGCGGCTGCTTGCAGCTTTTCGAGGGAGTTTGAGCAACTCCTAAACTGTAAAGATGGGACTGTAACGAAAAGAGGGTGTAACATTTGTGAGTGCGTTGGAGGTCGAGGAACTATTTGTACGAATAAGACATGTCGCAAATAAAATGGAACTTAATTACTGTTCTTTTTTTTATTCCTTTTGCCATTCTTCGAACTTCGGTGTATTGCCTGCCCCCTGTTCGAACCCAGAAATCAATTTTTCCCAAATCGATGATTCGATATTTCTTCCACACGTGCGTAATTGAGGAAAAACGATGAGTTACAGATCAAGAAAGTTCCCATAATCTGAAGAATCCCAATCGTCCGCATTGTTTCAAGTTCCAGACGAGTAGACTTTCAATCCTAAAGGCTTTGAACCTCGCTTTGAACAGTATGACGAATTCGAAAAATGTGTTATACTGGAAGGATTTCAGGAAGTAAGAATCAAAGGAGTTTTGAAGGATCCGAAAAACTCCAAGGATTCAAATAGTGCTGACGGATCTGCAAAATTGATAAAAAAATGTATAAGAGCTACAGGAAACGGAATAATTGCAAAAGTCTCATTGGACTGAGTGATCTAGGGAAACTACATAATTGGAAAAAAAAGTATTCAGAAAATATTGAAACTCCCGCATATCATAGATATAAAGATGATATGAAGAATTGGATGCATCATAAGTCGATGATGGTAGATGTTTTCAATGCGCCAAACGTGATCAATAATTTCAATAATTCTCCTGATCAGACTGCCATCGTTTAGCATTAAAATGTATGGGTTTTTTGACATTAAAAAACATATTACGTGACAGCTGAAAGTAATTGCGTTCGTAGTTTCCTACAAATTTTAAATCCGGTCATGCGATAATAAGTTCGTTATCGCTTCGTAAAAGCTAATTAATTTGGAGATAAGCAGGTGTTAGTTCATCGAAGACGCATATTAAAAATAGACGACAAGGAGAGCTGGCCGTTTTTTCTAGTGGATATGATCCTCTAACGTTAAAAAAATGATAAAGAAGAATCTAAGTTACAAGACGAGAAGGGTCGTGAAATAGGCATGGCAGAAGAAAAACAGGACTTTTTGGGTTAGCATTTTTTTTGTGAACGACAGTCAGTCTTGTTGTTTGTAAAGTTCTGGTACAAGAAAATCTATATTGAGCTCTAAGAGTTTTTAATACGTCCTTCTAAAAGTGAATTTTAGAGTTCAAGTCAAGTTTCGCGCAGTAATCGCGAAGTGCGGCCTTTCTATGACGTTTTTAAAGTTCCCGACCAAGTGAAGTTATCCACCACCAAAAATCACCTTCACATTTGTATTTACAACAAAGCCAGTTTTAGTGGGAAACCTCCTGTGAGCAATACAAACTGTCATCGAGTGTGAGAACAAAAAATTACAATTGCCCCCCCCCCCCAAACGAAGGTGGAGCTCCTAACCCCACGGGGGAGACGAAGAGTGGCCATGGACATACCAGGACAGACAATAGTGGCGAAAAGCACTTAAATACAACCCCCCATCAACCTTACAAATTAAGAAAAACCGAGTCAGCTTTGAGTAACAAAGGATACCGTTAGATTTGTTAGTATTACCCAACCAATTTATTTAGAAGTTTCAAAAATGACCTAACTTGCAGATATTTGATTGATAGGTAAGAAAAAAGATAAATTGTGTGCAATATCGCCCTGTTAGTATTTTTTGTTTATATTGTAGCGAATTTTCTAGAGCGACATAGAGGCGCCATCAGATCACCATCAAGGTGACAAGCAATGAACGCGGCTGTGGTGCAGCCTTTCAGGGAAATATGTTGTGTTTAGTAACGTATACCGTTATTAACGCATTTTGAACTTGAGATCTGAGAATGATCCAAGTTCATTGGATTCGGTTTCGAGTTTTGTTTATCAGAAACAGCTCGGTTAAACAAAACAAACATTAAAATCAAATCGGCTCTGTTCAGTAGGAATAATTCCCTTTAACAGAATCAGACCTGTTTTTGCCGACAAACAGAACGATTGAAGGACAAAATCAGTATAGTATATTTATTATGGTTATTGGAGAACTCTCTATAATTCCTTGTTTGCTATATAAGCAAAATGAATTGATTTGATAAAAGTTTCAACATCAATGCCGAAGTGATAAAGATTTAAGTTAAATTCGCTCGTCCACTATGGGTGTTCTTACAATGCGAAGTTTGAACCAATCGATTTATTTTATTATCTAACAAATCTAGTTCTAGGGAGTTTCAAAATGGGAAAATAATACATGTAATACCAGAACGGCTTCAAATTCCCACTGGTCGATCTCTTTAAGAACGTACAAATAAAAAATTTTTTTACTCAGTTTTTTTTTTTACTGGAATCAAATACAGGGTGTTTTTTTGGGAGCTTTAGTTAAAAGTTTCTGGAAAAGTAAAATAGGTAGGTTTTTGAAAATTTGTACTTAGGGGTTACTCTGAAGGCCGAATCGATGTAAAATATTTTCAAAATGGCCGCACTTCCGGAAACACCGGAAGTAGATAGTAACTTCGTTATTTTAAATGGCAACCCCTATTTTTTATTGCATTTTTGGATTCTACGTGAAATTTCAGTTTCTTTTGATACCCATATGTCATATCTGCCATTTATGGTTTTTAAGTTATTTTGACTTTAAGAAAAAAAAATGGCGGATGCAGATGGTACCTTGATAATTGATTACTTGAAAAAGGTTATAGTCATGGCAACCCATTTTTATCAGTGCATAGGGAATGAATAGGGCTTTCTTTTACTGTACTTAAAACAAAGTTAAGTTGCGTACAACCGCACCTATGGAGATCCAAATTTAAGAAACTTCAAAGTCTATAAACTCAGTTTTTTTAAATGGAATGACCATGTTCTAAATATTGCATGAGATAGAGAATCGAAATTGGCATATTTTGATATTACATGTTCCTATAGCTATCTTTAACAGTTTCTGATTTATTCCCATTTCATTGAATTGATCTCGGAATTGATGCAATTTTTTTTCGCATTTTCTTTTTAGTAGTTGGCCATGATTTTATAACAATCGAATTTTAAACAAATCAAGGAATGGATTCCTTAATACCATTGATTCTAGTTCTAGTCTAAATAATTCATTAATAAATAGGTAACTCATTATTAAGGATATAGGACGGAAAATTTTTGAAAAATCTAAACAGAGTCGTTCAACTGAATTTCTTAAACAACGTATAAGTCTGGAAATTAAGAGAGGTAATGCGATATCTGTTCTAGCAACAATTCCATACCAAAAATGTTTCAACGAAGTTTTTTATATTTTGCATTGAATTTAATATGTTAATCTTGCATTTGCAATTCATTTCATTTTCTTAAATATTCTCTTGTAGAGCTTTGTATCACTTGTGCTTCAACGGTTTGTAGTGCATTAGGGGTACAAAATTTCCAAAATTCATACAATTTCGTTCCAGTTTTCGAATGAATGTACGGAAAGCACGCGCCGCGATTCTGCCCATTTCACCATAAATAACAATTAAATTCCAAAATAAGTGAAACCACTGCGAGTCATTTTTCGATTTTTGAAAAACTGTTAACCTATAACAGTGGGTGATGGATTAGTGTCACTAGATTTGTTTAAAATTCAATTGTTATAGAATCATGGCCGACTACTAAAAAGAAAATCCGAAAAAAATAGTGTCAATTCAATAAAATGGGAATAAGTCAGAAACTGTTAAAGATAGCTATAGGAACATGTATAGTCAAAATATGCCCATTTCGATTCTCTATCTCATGGAGTAGTAAGAACATGGTCATTCCATTTAAAAAAACTGAGTTTTTAGTTTTTGAAGTTTCATAAAGTTGGATATCCATAGGGGCGGTCGTACGCAACTTAACTTTTTTTAAGTGCACTAAAAGAAAGCCCTATTCATTCTCTATGCACTGATAAAAATGGGTTGCCATGACTACAACCGTTTTCAAGTAATCAATTATCAAGGTACCATCTGCATCCGCCAATTTTTTTCTTAAAGTCAAAATAACTTAAAAACCATAAATGGCAGATATCGACATATGGGTATCAAAAGAACTGAAATTTCACGTAGAATCCAAAAATGCAATAAAAAATAGGGGTTGCCATTTAAAATAACAAAGTTACTATCTACTTCCAGTGTTTCCGGAAGTGCGGCCATTTTGAAAATATTTTACATCGATTCGGCCTTCAGAGTAACTCCTAAGTACAAATTTTCAAAAACCTACCTATTTTACTTTCCCAGAAACTTTTAACTAAAGCTCCCAAAAAAACACCCTGTATAGTTTACGATGTGTTTCTTAGAGTCAGACGTTTAATTTTACAGCCATATAAAAACACAGACAACGGAGCTGCAACTTGGAACTTTGTCATGCGATCATTTTCTTCGGTGAGTCTTATACTATCCCAAACAACTTTGCACTTTTTATGACCACGAAGATATAGTTCAATCTTCTCTCTTGTTTCACGGGCAGCAAACAAATATACTGAATTTTTAACAATAGCTATGGTAATACTGGCGCGCTTAATTAGCTTGACCTTAACCGGGTCTTCGGCTCTCCTTTATGTGACGAAAACGCGAATACACAAAGATCATGTTAACTGTTTATTACTTCCCTAGTGTCGCGATAATCCGAAACTGATATTGTAGAATTCTGTAACTACCGGACCTCGCGTTGCAAAATTGTACGTTCGAATAAAAACCAATGTACCGGCAATCACCTCTTGGTTTTTATGCTTGAACCTCTCTGCACACGATTTTATTCTTATCTTCTAGTCCCAAAAATCTTTTTGGTAATGTCCCTAGAATCATTTTGAATCGCCTTGAGTTTTTCTCTTATTAGGTTCACCGCAGGGATCTTAAATTCCTCTGGGTAAGGGATCAGTGAAGGAGAGGAGTTGTTTCTAACCATTTCCGCTACTGTCTCACCCATTGCGAACGCTATCTCGTCCGAGGTGTTGACTTTCGAAAAAAATTAAGAGAAAATTCCAAGATCTTACAGGTTTTGATAGCGCTGTCGGTGCTCTTGGAAAAATGCCTTCCTCTGTTGTGCTTTTCGTTCTCGCCAAACAGTTCCCCCACGTCACGTACGCCATCACTCCACTCCTTACAAGGGGAGAATTTAACCTAGAGGTTCTTCTTTATCCGTTCAAAATGAGCTGTTCCATTCGAAACTAGGGCGCCATTAGTGAGGTTCTTCTCAAATCCTTAGCTACCCTCTTTTGTTAGAATGCGTTCCAGAAAGCTTACTAAACGAGTCTGGTTCTTTAAGGGATGCGCCCAGGGTCACTACCACAGCTCTTCCCAGGAAAATCGTTCAGAGAATTTGGGTAGAGTAGGGTAGGGGGCTTCTAGTGAAGAACCTGGGGGCGCTTTCTCACATTTTGTGTTCGTAAATTAGTAGACTAAGAAAATTCTTTGCAATTCTTTATTAAATGAGTACCAAATTACTAACTAATCATCACATCGTTTGTTGGTGCAGATAGTTCCCATGCTCTTAAAACAAGTGCACGTGTTACAGCCTCGCTTGCTAACGGTACCCTCGACGCAATTAAACGATTTATTATAATCGTCTCCCGGACTGAGAATTGTTAAAATTAGACTGACAAAATATTGTCCATGGCAACACTCACCAGGCCTTTTCTGTGCACGCCAGCAGATTTCCCATCATACAGTTGCAGGAGTTGCAACCGTTCTCGACGTAAGGTGTGCCCATCTCGCAATCTGCAATAGAAAAGTTATTAAACTTGGACACCGGAAAACTACGCGGCTTTTACGAAATTCAGCCCCGGAAAAAGCAACTAGCGCAAGCACCCACAGGACAAGCAGCTGATACTTCATTCTGATTTGTTCTGATTGTCTAATGGCACTGTTTTCTGGTCTATATAAATGTAGTCGATATTGTTTAATGCGACGTTGGAGCTATTAAGTTGTTATTCCGGCGATAACTGCCTATTATAGATAATCTATAAATAATAACATCGTTTAGACATGCTATCTAAACACCTGTTGCTTGACAGTAACATTTCGGTTTCTAGATTAGCATTAATTTAACTTTTGCCACTTGACCCGAAACACGGAAAAGTGAAACTGTTTTTGAATAGGACCCCTTTGATCTACTTATTTTTCTCTCTTTATCTTCAGATTTAGTTCACATCCTCCCACCTTAAGCCTGAGCACTTCATTTAAGATGTTTGTTTGTTCAAAGGTCCTCCACAAAATCACGATGCAGGTGACTTCTTTGGGTCATCCTGTGTAGCAGTTTGTGAAGGTGTCCGTGGGAATGACACCTCCCCTTCTAGCCACTCTGTCTCCTGAAATCGCCGCGATCGGACAAAACACGGCTTCTCCACAATTCTTCCTCGACGTGTTTGAATGACTCTTGTTTCTAAAGCTGTTGAAACCACTGGTTCTGTACCAACTACCTCCTTCACAGTAATAAGCACCTTAGTCGGTCGAGACACTTCCATAATTTGATAATGCGGTTACATGACTCAAATCGGAATTTTTCTTGCATTTCGTGGACGTGTGACCAATTGTCAAACACCAGAAACAAGCATCAGTTTTCTCAATCATTACTTTCTGTTTCTTTCATAAGTCTTTTGTTTACGTAGTTGATGAGGAGTTGAAGATGTTTCCAAACGTAAACTTGACCATTGACCAATGACCATTGACCATTGAGCATATTGCTCTTTAAGTGGTAATTAGCACGATAGTGATAGGGAAAGCTTTTACGATTCGATGTGCCTCTATTCCAATTTCCATGCACTCCAAACTACCCAGGAAAGGAGAAAGAAGGCCAGCCTAGCCCAAATGGGTGACACACTGCTCCGAATGACACCAAACCATTCTGACCAAGAGACAGACTCCTAGAGCTACCTTCAGTCAGGCGGGCAAACAGGTAGGCGGGAAAAAAGAGGCAGAGGTCGGATGACTCAACACCGACCCGACCGGCAACGAAGAAGGGAAGCCTACAGCCCCAACTAGGGAAGGCAAAACATTCGGAAATAAGCAATTTTGTGCCGTTAATGGAATATTCTCAAGAAAACACATTCTATTTCGCGAAAAAAGAATGCTTCACATCCGCCGTCTTTTCTTGTCGCTGGTGAGTAATCTCCATGTCTATCTGGATTTCTAGAATATTCGCTGCAATATTTCCATACAGCCATTCTACTAGGTCTTCTATAAACAATCGACGAGTCCGGCATATTGTCCATAAGAATAACGGTTCCTGCGTTTTAAAACAGTATCAAAATATGTCCGATTGTCGCACTCACTCGCTGTTTAACAAAGTTAATAACAGATACAGGTTTGCGCGTAATTATTGAATGAACTGCAAAACAAACATGTGCGAAATAATCAAATTCGTAGAGTTGCTAATATGTGTGGTGGTAAGCTTGGTCCATAAATTCTGCAATCCCACAAATTCAAACCGACCTTGTGGTTCAGTGGTAGAGCGTTGGGCTATAAATCCGGAGGTCGGGTGTTCGAACCTGGGTTGAGGTGAATTTTTTATCTGTGACAGAGATGGGAATTACCTTAGACCAGTTTCGAGCATTCTTCCGGCTACTCCGAATTAGGTTTTCCTGCAGTTTTCCTAATTCGTAAGGTAAATACAGGAGTAGTATAGAACAACTTAAGACTTTCTGCAGAGGCACCTCTAAAAAGCATTATGTGGGTCACTCTATAATTGGGCGCAAGCCAGAACAAGAGAGGGATAATAAAATAAAATAAAATAAAATAAAATAAAATAAAATAAAATAAAATAAAATAAAATAAAATAAAATAAAATAAAATAAAATAAAATAAAATAAAATAAAATAAAATAAAATAAAATAAAATAATGTAAAATAAAATAAATTCCCTAGCCCCAAACTAAGGTGGGTATCAGCAAGGCTAGAGCACCTCGCAGTAGCTACAAGTAAGCTTCCGAATGGCAACTCGAAGTAAGCATTATAGATATCAATAGTCCTCTGGGTAGGCTAACCAGGCGGATATGGTCCAAAATCACCTGGTCAAGGTTTTTGACCAGCATCCATAAAAGGCGCTACACTAGCAATCACATTCAGGATATCAATCATCTTGAGCTGTTTAAGGACGTAGTTGGCAATCTCCCATTGTAGTAAGCTATTCGCCAAGCGAGTTGTTAAAATACGCCTATTTCGTACCGAAGTTGATTTTTGACAAAAGTTTGTAGAATGAGTGTGCAAACTTAATTACGAGAGATACTTGGGGAAAGGGTATAAATACAAATGCATTCCTGCTCGGAAGAAGAGTGTTTTCACGGGATACTCATGCGGGTAACCTACGCTTGTTTATTTAGCGCAACCAAATAGTGCGTTGCCGAGCGAATCGTCTCCTGGCGACAATTAGAAGACCGAAAATTACATCGAGAACCCGATACCATTTCCATAGAACCCGTAGCAGCTCCCGGACGAGTTTCCAGAAAAAATTTTGAGCACGAGGAATGCGATAATATTTCGTGAACGGTCCGTGCAAAGTCTACTTAAGAGAACCATGCCAGTTCCACAGCGAATCAACGAGAAATCACGCCTATCGGTTTTGTATTTGTATTGCAGTTTGCTTTATTTTTATTGTACAGAGTGTTTGTAAAGTTATAAGTAGTTTTCTGTTAGCACCTAGCGGTGATTCATTTTGACCTTGTGTTGGTTTCACATACGATTATAAACAAAAGTTTGAGTACTTCCTACTAATGCGAAATATAGTATATTTTTCGTATGAATTTGGTCTAACCATTTACCTTACAGGATCGTTTTGCCTCAACCCCCATTTACTAAAATGTGTTCTTCTACAGTAAAGGCGAACTGAAAATAAGAACCGTTCACTCTGAATAAAATATATTTGAGGTTTTATTTAATCCTTGAGGCCAGAAGAGGGTCATTTACCGGAAATCAGCCGCGGCATATTAATATAATTTACACAAGAACTTAATCAACTAGAAGAAGTAGGAGAAAAAGGAAAATGTTTAACAATCAACTATAAACAGTTCACACAGAATATTCATAAATATAGAAGTGGTGTTGACAAAACAACCTTCGAAACAATACGTAAATACGTCTATTTCGTACCGAAATTGATTTTTAACAAAAGTTTGTAGAATGAGTGCGCAAACTTACTTACGAGTGATACTGGGAGAGAGGGTATAAATACAAGTCAATTCGTGCTCAAAAGAAGTGTGTTTTCACTGGTTTCTCGGGCGGGGAACCTATGCTAGTCTATTTCGCGCAACCAAATAGTGCGTAGCCGAGCGAATCGTCTTCCTGGAGATATTCAGAAGACCGAAAATTACATCTAAAACCCGGTACTATTTCCATAGAGCCCGTATCAGCTCCCGGACGAGTTTCCAGAAAAATTTTGAGCACGAAGAGAGCGAGAATATTTCGTGCACGGTCCGTGCAAGGTCTACTTATTCATTTTGACCTTGTGTTGGTTTCACACACGACTATAAACGAACGTTTGAGTAGTTCCTACCAATGCGAAGTATGATTTTGCATAGGAATGTGGTCTAACCATTTATCCTACAGGATAGTTTCGCCTCACCCCCCCCCCCCCCCCCCATTTACTAAAATGTGTTCTTTGACATTGAAGGCGATATGAAAATAAGAACCGTTAACCTTGAATAAAAATATTTGAAGCCAGAAGAGGGTTATTGGCCGACGAGCGTCCGCGGAATATTAATATATTTTACGCAACAAGAACTTAATCAACTAGAAGAAGTAGGAGAAAAAGGAAAATTTGTAACAATCAACTATAAACAGTCCACACTGGGAGTATTCATAGATATAGGAGGGGTGTTTGAGAAAACAACCTTCGAAACAATTGAGATGACTTTTCCGCCACCACGCACGGCGTAACTAAAGTCATCGGAAGCTGGACTACTGAATCTCAGAGCCTTGTACATCAGCGCTGGTGACGAAATACTACGGTACACACTTGTAGAGTGGTGAGAGGACGCCCACACGGTGGGGTGCTAGCACCACTTCTGTGGAACTCAACTGTAAACAGTCTCCTCTGTCACCTCGATGACAGTGGATACTATACGCTGGGGTCTGCGGATGACATATCCATACTATACGTCGTTTAGTATAAGAACACTGAAAAACATACTTCTTTTTCTTCACATGGGCTAGATAGAGAAAGATAATAGATAATTTGTGTACAACCCACAGACGACCAGTTTTTTGCAGTGGGCAGTTACTTGCGATGATTGACGTGACTGTTTTTATACTAGAAGAACAATAATAATCGGCAAAATTTGAGACTACCCTATGCAGACTGATGCAATCCGCTCTTAGAGTAACCGAAGAATGGTGTAGGGAATACTTCCTGTCCATCAACCCGACAAAAACGGAGCTAGTTTTCTTCACAAGAAAAGGTAAAGTAGAGGGCCTTCGAACTTCCCCGCTATTCAAAGAACGCATCCACTTCTTAGAGTTTCACTTGGAAAAAAAGAGATTTGGAGCAAATTTCCCCTTCCAGCGTCCTCAGGTACAGCTCACGCGTGGGCGCCTGAGTGGCGTTGAGGGGTTGGACGACTCTAGTCAACTCTAGTACAAAGGGCGCGAGTTTGAGGCCTAGGTACGCGTGGACCCTTTCCTCCCTACTATCGTGATCAAAATCCAGAATATCTCAGAGTGTACAAGCAGAGGAGGTAGTAGTTTCATAATACCCTGGCAACAAAGGCATTCTGCCTGTCTGAGATGAACAGAAGTCGCAGAGCTGTCTTCATATTCTCCTGATACCAAAACTGATTTGTATCAAAAGCAAAAGCAGAAATAATTATGTCTTATGTGGTGCAGAGACTAAATCCTCTTAAAAAGTGTGGCGAGAGGTACCTAACCTCTTTTTTTTAAATACCAAAACTTTTAATCAGGTGCATTATTGGTAGTCCCAGTTAAAGTAGCGGAGAGTGGAACAAGGGGTATTTTTATATTCTCCAGGTACCAACAAACCTGGTTTGTGTCATTAGAAGTCCAAGTTATGTAGAGGGTGTCCCATTAATAATGGTCACAGGCCATATCTATGGAACCGTTAATTGCACAGGTTCGGGGAAAAAATTTTGTTAACAAAAGGGGCCAAGAGAAATCGCTGGAAATTATTTTCAAGTTTGTAACTTCGCCGCTAGAGGGCGTACGATTCATGGTTAAGTAGACAAATGACTTTTTTCCTAAAATATACCCAACAAACATGCATAAAAAATACATGCATAGTAATCTTGTATCAATCTTGCATCATTTTGATGGAGCGCAAATTGCTCTAGCTCATAAAATATGAGGAGTGGGGGAAGGGGAACATCTCTTTAAGGAATTGATGTTAACTTCGGATTAGGTTAACAGATTTTCACATAATAGGTCTTGTTGGAAAGAGCTCTCTTCGTGGAATCAGATTTTACATGAAGAGAGTCTATTTAGTAAATGTGATAAGTGGTAGAGGGCGCGATGTGACATTAACATAAACTTTGCAAGTTTTTTAAAAAATTTCAAATGGAACGATATAATTATTATATTATATTATCAAATAAGATGAAAAAGTGAAAATATCAGTGAAAACCGCATTTTGATATCTGTTTTCTAAGCAGAGATATGGGGAAAATACGAACATTCACAAATTTTAATTGCAATATTTATATTCATCCAAATTGGATTTGAAACAAATGAACACATAGCAACCGATAATTATGTCAAAGTGAATGAGGCGATGGCAGTTCAAAATTAACACTCAATCTAAGTTTTTTAATTTTGAGCAACAAAAAAATGATTCAAACTTTAAATCAGAGAAATATGAATTAAGTAAATAATAAAAGAAATAATAATTATAATTAACGAAATGTTCAATGTCTGCCATTATTTTCGACACAAAGACGAGTCTCTGCTGTGTAGCGAGAACAGTTGCTTTAACTTCAGCCATGACTATGAAATACATTTCTAATTCTCGTCACCATATCGTTTCTTGTAGTTGGCCTTGTTAGAAAGACTGTGCGTCTTTTATCCCTTCAAACAAATTTAAGTCTAAGCAAGTTAAGTCGAGTGACCTAGCTGGTCATGAAAAAATACTTCCTTTTTCTATCCATTTGCCAGGATAACTCAAATTCAAACACTCTCGCCTCGACTCCCGCTTACCAAGAAATGTGCCGGGCATCCATCGTGGTGATAATTCGCACGAATACGTTTAATGAAAGGACTGAACTTTCTTTTGTTCTGTTTTCTTTTGTTTCAAAGCCAACTTGAATGAGCATCAATATTGCAATTCAAATTTGTGAATGTATTCGTATTTTCGCCAGATCTATGGTTAGAAAACAGATATCAAAATCCGGTTTTCACTGATATTCTCACTATTTCACCTTATTTGATAATATCATATAATAATAATATCATTCCATTTGAAATTACCAAAAAAACCTGCAAAGTGTATGTTAATGTCACATCGCGCCCTCTCATCACATTTACTAAAAAGACTCTATTTAATAAAATCTGATTCCGCGAAGAGAGGTCCTTCCAACAAGACCTATTTTGTGAAAATCTGTTAACCTGTTACAATCAATTCTTTAAAGAGATGTTCCCCTTCCCCCACTCCTCATATTTTATGAGCTAGAGCAATTTGTGCTCCATCAAAATGATGCAAAATTGATACAAGATTACTATGCATGTATTTTTTATGCATGTTTGTTGGGTACATTTTAGGAAAAAAGTCATTTTTCTACCTAACCATGAATCATACGCCCTCTAGCGGCAAAGTTAGAAACTTGAAAATAATTTCCAGCGATTTCTCTTGGCCCCTTTTGTTACCAAATTTTTTTTCCCGAAGCTGTGCAATTAACGGTTCCATAGATATAACCTGTGACCATTATTAATCGGACACCCTGTACGTAGAGAGATGTCTGTAACCAAGATCTCCCCCCTCCCCCAATGGCGCTGATCCCTCTTTTTTTCGGCTTCTTATACTCACCATGCTACTTAGGGCTCGTATTAGATCTACGGTTTTTTCCCTCTTTTGTGTGAATTTCATGTCAATTCTTGTCTTTCTTTTGGTCTTTGGCGCCTGTTTTTATGAATGTAGGTAAATGAATATTAATCAATTAATTACTGCCGAACAGTTTTTCGGTGTACCGTCCAGTCTTCCTGGCTGTAAGTATCCCTTCATACTGGTTAAGCATTAAACAAAAATTTATTTATTCACCAAAAACAACAACTACAACTACATGTCTTCGTTATCTTTAGGAAATCTGTTTAAATATTAATAATGTTTTTTTGTGTATTTAGATAATAAGTTAACAACATGTGATAAGATATTCTATAGAGCTGATTATACTTTGTTTATCAACAGATAAAGCACTACGGAGTTTTCACGGACAGTTTTTACTTGGGCCATTAGTTAATCTACGTTACACAAGGTTCGTACGGTGAGTACTGGTGTTTGGAAACGGCTTGGAGGAGATTGAACAAAAAAAATGTTCATGGTTTCTTAGCTCAAATGCCGTATGAGAGGGTGCCATAGGGAGGGTAGGTGGAAAAAACTGGCGCATTGTGACAACAGAGCGGAATCCATACCAGGACATTGCAAGTTTTTTTTTACTGTTAGAATTTTGCCTTCAATGTATCCACGGCTAGCTCAACTTTACTAAAATATCGAAAACAGGAAGATCGACGAACAAGTTTATCTCTTGGGACGTTCGACAACCAGCTGGAACGACGCACGTTGTTTTTGAAAAACATATGACGTTCCTAGAATCTTGAAGTTCGTGATCTGATTTTTTCTGTTACACAATTTGAAATGTTTCGTGGATTTTCTTTTGCTTTTCTTGTTTATTTATTTATTTATTTATTTATTATGAAAGGGTTTTTGTCCCGACGAAGGTTTCCCTGACAATTCCTGGTTGTGTGCGTAACACATTTTATGTTCTCGTCTTGTTTTACGCACAAAATCTCTTCTCGACCGCTGCTGTTAAGTACTGCGGGCGTTGTTATTACGAAAAAATGATTGTTTTTGAAAAATTTTTCCTTTGCGTCCAAATAATTATGTCTCTTTTGTTAGTAAAAGATCGCGACATGGACAACCTGTTACAAAAAACTACCGAAACATTTTGCAGGACTGTCTGTATGGCTGCCCACATACATATTCTCTTCCATTGATTGCATGACGCTATGTAAACATACTTAATGATGGCGTCAGATGCTTTATTCGACATGACTTGTTTACCGCTCCATTTTGTTTTATCTCTGAGCCCAATCGGGAAGGTCAAATGTACAAATCCTTAATTAGAAACCAAATATCTCTACAAAAGTGATAACGATAATGGTGGATATAAATGTCAAAGGCGCCGAGTTCGTCTAGAAACACACCATGAAGCTTGCAATTTTGTTGGTTATTTGCACTGTCGTCGTCTGCACCTCGGCGAACTTTGGTAAGCCTAAACCCGGTCTTAAACTCGCAATATAGTACGATTGTTTTCAGTTTGCAAGGTTGGCGTTCCCTACAAGCAGAACGAGTGCAACGACTGCGTTTGCGATACGTCCGGAACGCTGGGTTGCACCGACAAGCATTGGTAAGTGAACCTTCTTAACTAAGAACACAATCGACTATGCGCAAATCTTCAGCTCTGGAACACCAACCACTTTGGTACATTGTTCCGTTGGAGAGACCCACTTGAAGAACTGCAACACTTGCTGGTGCGTGAAGGATTACGGAACAGTTTGCACTAATAAAAAATGCTAAATCTGTATTCCAATAAATTGTTTTTAGGTCTATAGGTTAGTGAGATGATTCCGAATCACATTTTGCTTTTGAGGTTGATTTTGAGCGCCTCCTTGACCAGCTGTAGCGTTGACAAAGCACATCCGTAAGATAACGTTACTCCCGAACCTCCGTGTCCGTAGTTGTGAATGACAGGTAGTCTCCTTCCGGCAATTTCCTTAATTTCCGTCTCCAATCTCACGCGCGTTCTTCCCGGACGTAAACCCGCCATGTGAGCGATTACTTTGGTGTTCTAGAGGTTTATATAAGTCGGTGGTATCAGTCAAACTACCTACTTTAAGTGAAGGTACCAGTTTGGTACAGTTGCGAAGAATCTTTTCCGAATCAGAACTGCGTACATCCTGTCCATAGTCTCCAATCTGCGCAGTACCGCCCAGAACTGTACTCTCCTCACTGCAAGATTACGTATAATCCCAGTCGTAGTCTCCGGTATCAATACTCACTTAACGATGACGTAACTACCACCCGCTAGCACAGTGGAGAATTGCCATGGAGCTTCCACCTAAAAACTTAGGATACATTAACCTGCAGCAGAAGGACTGGTGGATACCTTAATAACTTGGCCTCTTATGGGTGACATTTGGTCATCCCCCACCAAAGAAGATGCATCCATTCCACTGCAATTTACAATCGCATCATATTCACCTAGCTGGTTTAAGCTATCCACTCTCCTCACCACAATTTTGCCACCCTCCTGAACGAATCTGCGCTGCAAGAACGGTAGGTACTTTGTCATTTGGCAAGTAAACGTGACGTAGTTGACACCTGCCCTAAAGGAACTAATGAAAGAGCCAAGAACCCTCCAGTCACTCACTGGAATTCCACTTGTAAAGCCTTGTTCACCTCCTCCACCTGGACCTTAGCCATCGGGCATTCGCCGAAGACGACGCTCGCATTCTTCGACTGCGTTCCATCGTTCAACAGCAACTTGACTGGTTGCAGGGCAATACCCGCCTCGCCCGCATGTCCAGCCTTCCACAATTGCAACACCCACTCATAGGTTCTCCTCCCCCACGCTCTGATGGTGTTCGGCTAAGTCAAAACTAAGACAATTTGCACTTACAAAATTTTGTCCAGATCAGGGTCCTGGATGAGAAAAAGTGTCCACAGGCCGGCGGAAACGTCACCGGTGGTGTTGGGCGACAGTCGGTCGGCGTAGACGGTAATATTCGCCGTGGAGCTGAGGCGATCTTGAAGAACGGCCGCCGTAGTCAGCCCTATCACTCCGCCTCCTAGGATCGCGATGTTGTACATTACAAACTCTGGGCGATATTAAACAAAGCAAAACGCGGTGTCGTGAACTTAGCACGGAAAGTTACCCGTAGATCTGATTCGCAGTGGCGTAATTTAGTTATGTGGCAAATAAGTCAAGCGAGAAAGGTTGACCGATAGCGTTCTCCGAGTGGCGTAAGAAACGTAAGGAGATATTGTATAAGGCAAACATTACTACCATGGCATATTCCGCACGAGGGGCTAGATGCCTATTCGAGGGGTTAAATTTTGATAACAGCAACCCTTCTTTCAGGATAACCCCTTACGAACTGATTCCATTAATCGCTCAAGAGTGGCTGACGCATTGCACAATCCAAATGGCATAACGGTGAATTGCCATAATCCCGATCCAAGGGTAAAAAAGTCGTTTTTCCTTATTTTTTGGAGATAGCAACTATTAATCTAACTTTGTGAATATTCTTGATCCGGCAATAGTATCTAAAATGTCGTGAATTTTCGGTAACGGATAGCTGTCTTTCTTAGTGACGTTGTTGATATGACAAAAACCCACACAAAATCTGGGTATCCGCTTTCTTCTTCACAAGGGTGACCGGGAAATCTCAAGTACAATCATCTCCGCCTCCGTCCTCTTAGCCAACGACAGGATTCTAGGTGGTTGTCGGATAGGTTGGCTGTATTTATTTCGTATCTATATTACATCGCCCTTTGGCCTTTTCATATAAATAAATTATATGATACCGAAGTAACAAGTCCCGGGCACCAGCCTTCTTCTTCTTCGCTGGCTCTTCACATGTTTCTGCCGTCAGGGCAGTCAACTTTTCAGGACTATTCTTCAAAGGCAACTGCTTTGAATTGAACTTTTATAAACGTACGTAGATATTTACTATATCAATATTGGAATAAATAAGCAGCAGAGGTTCCGACACTGTCAATGGAATGGAATTTTCCAATCAATCAATGTTTACATTCGATTCTTATTCATAAATGTAAATGGTTCTATAGGCCGATTCCTTTAAGAATATTAAAATGACTTTAAACAAAGTGTCCTATGCAAATTCCTAAAAATAACCGACCACTATAACTTTAGACAAATCCTAAAATTTAAACATTATCATTACTCACTTGGGTAATATTCTCCACTGGTAACAATTGAGTTTATCTTGGAAAATTCCTTGACCAGCGAACCTTTTTAAACGAATAGTAAACGTGCATTTCGGTAACGTGCTCGGAACCGGAACGGAACAAAACCCTAAGGTAAGTTCATAGCTCTCCGTTCATACTTTCCGTTTGTCCGTTAGCCAATCAGAAGGCAGCAAATTTTTAAATCGTACGTCGTCCGTTTACGACGGAAAAGTTGGTTGAAGTTGAACATTTACGTTTCCGTTGGTCCGTTTTTAACAAGAGTGAGGTTATGTTTGGTACGTTAACAGTGTTCGCCTATTCGTTCTTCACGGTGATATTCAGATAGCAACGTGTTCTTATTTTCGTACCATTTTTCATACTGAAAATCACGGAGGGTACAATACAAAATAAAATTTAGGTTATGGTTATACGTTGCAAATGTACAATGTGGACGGATTGCTATGAACCTTAACAAAATGTACTATCCGTTTGACGGATCAACGCAACGGATGAACGGAGAGCTATGAACCCAACCTCTTAGAATTGAATAGATCATGGCAACCGCGCTCGCTTTCCGTAATACGTTTCTTGTAATCGCTTGTTATCGCCAGATATACTTTTGTTCATGTTCACTATGAAGCGATGTTTCTATGTTTAACAAAATACAAATTTAAAACTAAATTTTTGAAACGACAAAGCGGCCAACTGTTTATTTATTTATTTATTTATTTATTATCCCTCTCTTGTTCTGGGCCCTCAACAATAGTGCCATTAAGGACCCTTAATGAGACCAAAAAGCCTTAACGGGCCCTAAAAGGTTTTTAAGACCATTCAAATGTATTTAAATGTCTCAAAGACTCCCCGAACAGTCCCATAGAAGCTTATAGAACCGCTGAAAATGTTCACACTTTTTAAGACTTCTAAGATCTCTGTTAGGCTTGGGGAGCCTATAATAATTTTATAGAGCCCATAAAAAAGCAAGAGCCATTTAAATCCCTTACAGTGAACATAGGCTCCTCGATCCAGCACTTTAATCTGAACTTAGGTGTTTTATTGTTGTTATATTACGTTCAGAAGGGTTAGGGGCATCTGGAAATAATTGCATTGTGTTCTTTTTTTTACAAATTTATCTCATTTAACTCCGGTCTTGCGATAAGGATTTCGTAATCTCTCCGTAAAAGCTAATTAATTTGAAGATAAGCAGGTGTTCGCCGAAGTAAACACATGTGTTAGTTTATCGACGCGACCGGCGTTCCCTCTTTCTAAGTGGCTAGAAGAAAGAATAGAAAGGAAGGATTTTTAGATGGGCGTAGTAGACGATATACGGGACTAGGGTTAGTTCTTTTTTTTGTGAAAGACAGTCAGTCTTGGTGGTTGTAAAGTTCTTGCAGAAAAAAGTTTAGATGGTATTCCAAGGAAGTTTATAAGCTTACGCTTTGTGTAACGTATACGGAGAAGTAGTTCGAGTGTCGTATCTATTACATAAATGGGATCTTTTAGGTTTTTCCTAGTATCCGATAAAGTGAAGTTATCCGACATTAAAAATCACTTTTCCATATTATAACAAAGCTTGTTGCTTGTTGAAATCAAGAATCAAGAAAAAGTACAGAATTGAGGATTCCGAACCAGCATCAGTGTTTCTGTCCGCTCGTTAAAAATCGCAGCTATAACCTGATGTTATCATTATTAACTTTTTAAGATAATTAAAGTTCTCTTTTAAGTTTAATTTCTTTCAATCGATCGCATATGCGTGGTACCTGGTTTGTAGGCCCTGAGCGCCTTCCATTCGTGCCCCCCCCCCCCCATTAATTGATTTTTGTTGAATAAATGACCTTAATCAGCTGTGTGTTTAATTGAGCCAAAATTAAGGCCGAGGATACAAGATCTTTAAAAGCCCTTAAAAATATTATCTTCGGTATTGAAGATTCTGCACTAGCCTAGAGTCTTTACGAAGCATTTAACATTTAAGATCCTTTACATCTAAAGGTTTCGTGAGCATTTAAAAGCATTAATTAAGCAGTCACCAACAATTTCAAGGAGTTTCTAAGGGCTTTCAAGACCATCTTAGAGCATTCTAAGCCGCTTTAGAACTTAATTTTTTTTATTACCTTACAAGGCCCTTCTTGAACTGTTACGAACTATAGTGATTTTTGAGGAACGCCAGCGTTTCGAAGGTGTTTGAACCTCTCCTGTATGTTGTATCTTGTATGCTTATGGAACGCTGACCCGAAAGACCAACAGAGCCCTTGAGTTCTTCAGCATAAAATTAAAAAAAAATGACTTTGAAAGTCAGATATCCTGTACCGGGTGACCCAATAAGACTGTTCCTCGGCGATATCTCGAGAACCGTTCGTCATATGACTTAGGGGTAAAAAAAATTGTTGGGTAAATCGGTCATAAAGAATCGCTGGAAAATATTTTCAAGTTCTAAAAATGACAAACAGAGGGCGTAACTGCCATCTTAAATTTTAAAATTTGTTAGAGGGGTTATGGATGTTGGTTGGCAAAAGAGTCGCAGTACTATTTACTACGGATAGAAAGTGACTTTATTTATCACTACTATACAGTATTTATATATATACACGCTAACACTTAACTAACAAAGTAACAACACAAAAGTGAGTCCTTGGGCACGGGTTTCACGATACCGCGACGAAAGAGAGCAGTCCGTCCTACTTATCACGCTAAGGAACGAGAGCGATCTTACGGGAAAATGCACTGCTCGTCGCCGTGGCTGATACAAGGCTGAAGACCCGAGGCTTGGTTGAGAACTTGTCCCACCTAGCAAGCTCGTTGCTCTTCTTGCCGTTGAGAGGCCGGGCCAACGTGTTTCATTCCTCCGGCACCCCTGACTACAGGGATACCGGAGGCGGGCTGCTCAGGGCTTCCTGGCCCTCTTCAGCCAGAGAACGGGATTGTAAGGATGGGTAAAGTTAGGGATTGGAACGGAAGGAACGGAGTTAGGGTGCTGAGGGGGAGAGTACTGCTCCAGAATTCGCCTCGTAGATTTCAACATAATGCTAGCATTATGCGAAGCTACGTATGTCTGAGGAAAACCCCCTGACAAAACCCCAGACAGAGCAGTCGGCAGCGGGATTCGAACCCACAACCTTCCGAATAGCATCGGTGAGCGCATCCACTGCGCCACGTGCCTCGGTGCCGTTGAGAGGAATCTCAACGGCTCTTAAATGGTTTGTGTTGTGATCTTGCGTGAGGGAGTTTCCCTTTGCGGCATCTGTCGGCCGCTCCTGGTGACGCGTGCGGGGGCGTCAGTGGTTAAGGGTTGTACAGGTGCGCGGGCACCTGTGGCTAAAGGTAGTTGGGGTGCATTGGCGTGGGATGGCGTATGCGTATCGGTATGCGCTACGCCTTTAGGAAGTGTGGCCGTAACAAATTGCATTTTCCTTAAATTTCGCATAATAAACTAAAAAAACATTTTTTCACATTTTTAAAGAGAACCAGTTTATCCTAGAGTTTATCTATCATTTTCGTGAAAACAAAAACTCAGTTATTTCAAAAACAAAGATGGTGTGGGGCGTTCAATTGTTTTTGCAATAACCTGCTTTAACTTCTTAACCGTTTAACCGATTTTAACAAATTTGGTATGGTTGAAAAAAGCATTCCTTAGGCAATGAGAGAAATAGAGTTAATTTAGTTGAATCCTTCTCCGCCAGGAGGCTAGCTTTGACACTATGACCCAAAATCCTAAAAAAATAAAAAAAATCAAATGGAATGATATGACTTTTTCTGTATGAAAAAGTAGCCAAATAACACCCAAAGAGGCCAGTGAAAACCGTTTTTCAAAATATCGTTCCTAACCTCAAATATTGGGAAAATGAGATTAATTTATTAATTAATAAAAATGCTTAAATTGTATCTTATTTGACATATTTCCGGTATTTGTCGATGGAGCGAAAGAAAAGCACCCTACACTTTTAGGTAGGCCTTGAAAAATTAAACAAATGAAACACGATGCACTATAAAATAATAACAGCCGTAATTTGTAAATTATTCTGCTGTGTTTACATTCAGAAAGATAAACTGGTTCTCTTTAAAAATGTGAAAAAAGAATGTTTAGTTTATTATGCGAAATTTAAGGAAAATGCAAATTTTAAAATTTAAGATGGCAGTTACGCCCTTTGGTGGTCATTTTTAGAACTTGAAAATATTTTCCACCGATTCTTCATAACTGATTTACCCGATATGGCCGAGGAACAGAGTTACTGGGTCACCCGATACATTACAACTGCTTCAGTACAAATAAAGGGCAACTTAAAAAAAATGGACTGTGAAGAAATGAACATTCAAAAAACCGCTAAAGAGTCTGGGTAACTATTACCACGCATACAACAATTAAAATTAACGTCCATAGAGACGCTTTGACGACACTTTCATTCGACCAAGGTTGATTTCCCAACATCAAGTCCAAAACCTAATTAGAGTAAAACAAAAACGGTTTTGATAACCTTGCGAATCTGCGATATCGGACTATCAAATTTGTATTTCATGGTAATTGTAAACATCCTATATCAATCGGTCTGAATCCGCTGTTGCAATAAATTTTGTTCAAATAGACAGAAACCTTCTGATTAAAAATAAGAATGGTTGTTAAGCGGATTTATTTCAATCTTATTCAAAACAGGTAGAGGAAGCTCTAAAGAAATTGCTGTGACCAGCACTGATGCACACTTGCGCATTCGGAATTCTGCCCAAAAGTAAGAGTATGTGTTCCAAATTTGGTTCCATTCGGTTCAGCCCAGAGCGACTGACAGACAGACAAACCGAATGTTTGAGTCCATTTGCATTACAGATTTTTCAAACTCATAAAAGGCCTCAAAGGCACAACAGTTGGAAAATGCTTTACTCTAAAAGAAAAGGTACAATCTCGACTATAAAAGCTCTTCTAGGAAACTGTTAAAGGCTGACTGCTGATCTTACTCTCACACGATTTTAATGGTTCAGAACTTCATCAATGTATGAACTGTCATTAAGCACGCCTCAATTTACTTATACATCAAGCGGAAAGTTTCTAGCAAAAATTATGGAACATTCTTGAAGAGTATAGAAGGAGCACCATACTTCAAGGAAAGAATGCGTCACATCCGTTTTCATTCTCTATTGTCGGTGACAACCCTTTTATCGACTTGATTTGATGTTGATGAACTAAAGCCTACTGGAAAGAACGGACAAAGAATTCATTTGATGACTCGTGAGGGCATTTAAACGGCTTTAAAAGTCAACACAATCTCTAAAAGGTGATTAAAAGCCTTGAAAAAACCTCCCTCCGGTAATTGTATAACCTTTTTTGCTCCTTCTAAACACCTCGAACAACTCTTCCTCTTTTGCTTCTTTCCTTTTTTTACTCCCCAGACCCCCAACTAAATCAAATTGGCCCTCTCACCATCCTCGCCAGTTCAAAGATAGGAATTAATTTGTTCGTAGCAACAGTATTAATGAAGATTTTCAATTGAACCCACAATGTTCGTCAAACGTAGTCGGCGCGTTTTCTACGTAAATTGTAATACTCGATTATTCGCTTTGAATTAATTCTGTATTCAGACTACACTATACGCGTATGTACAGTTACAAAAACACTAGGCATCTCTTCGCAACGTTTACACTTTCAGAACAATAAACATCTCTCCTCGCTTTCGTGCGTTTAGCTATTTATATAAAATTGATAACGGAACCACCGAAACTGGCGAATCTGGCAGACATATACCTAAACCGCAGATATTAGTTCAGATAAGAACCCCTTTTACTTCAACCACGCCTGTAACGACTTGTTTTTTCCATTAGGAAGCATATTACTTATTGTTTACGGTTCATTAGGTACTTGTTGAAAGGCCCCCGTCACTTTTGAAACGATTTGATAGGTGGCTATATCTATTGATGGAATTTAATTTGCCAGCCCTTGATTTGTGGGTGTCGATTCCCATATCTCTCTCCTTCGTAAGCCGTATCGAGGTACACGTCAATTAAACAAGCAGCTGAAATCGTGAGGTAGAACGCACGAAATTTCAATTGCCATCTTCCGATATATTGATCTCTGGCGATTGAATTACGAAGTAATTAGTGGACGGGATTCACCTGTACTCCTAGTGAGGATATACATTTGCGTTCTTTTTTATCCTCGTAAGTACCACCATTTGCATTTCGTTGATTTAGAGTGTACCCTCTTTAGGGTTCGGCTGTAATTTGTTGTACAGCAATTTCCATTGACAATGCTAATCTACGATTAGCCCTCTTATTTAAGTGGTATGTAAACACCTACCTACCAGGTTACCTTTGGTTTCTTTTAGGGTTTAAGTTCAAGTTCCATACGATCCTGTTGGACTATAATTTTTGTAACCTTGTGTTAGCTCCCCATTGTCTGCTCCTTTGGCTTATATTTTCATCTGCTGATAGCAAGCGGCCATTTTGCTGTGAATACCAGAAGTAGGTCACTGGGTCACGGCGATGGTATTAACATCCAAGATCGCTCTCCTATTGAGACAACTTCCTCCACGTCTTTCTATTATAAAGCGTATCCTTAATAATTTTGTATCTTTTATGTATCTTTTAAATTCATACGTAGAGATTGAAGATTGAAGGAATACTCACTTGCAAGAGTTTTCACTTTCCTAATTGCAGTCTAAACTCTAAAGAAATACTTTCTAAGTGTTTTTAGTATTCGGCTGTCTACAGTCGTGTTAACATTAGCCTATTATTATTATTATCAGTTCTATCAGCTTCTCATCATCCCATAAAGTTTAAACAATTAGGTATAGTGATATTAGCTACTGTAGTGTTAACTAGGCCACGCGGGCCTGTTTTAACGATAGACCGCCCTGTATGGGAATTTCATTTATGGTTAACGTTAAATGTTGGTTGTAATTTGAGACTAAGCACAATCCCTACCATACCAGTTAAATTTGAGGTCAATGTTGATGTGTCAGAATTGTTTAATTATTTGATGCTTGATTTTGTTTAAATAATTGTTTTGTTTATTTTCTTTTGATCATTTTAGATATAAATTACGTGTTAAAGCTCTAGATGGAAATTATTTGCGTAGCATTTTGTAAAAGTTTATCTCATGTCTTTCTCCGGTCCTAGATAAGAAGTCTTCTTATAGCTGCAAAACTAATTAGCTTCAAGATACAGACGTGTGATTACCGTTTGACACAGGTGCAGATTTTCAAATTATCATTTAAAGAAGGTTCTATTCACCATCAAAAATTGTAATTGCAACAAAGTATTTTTCTAAATCGAGTTTTAAGTGAAGTCAAAGGAGTGAAGTTCGAAGTATCATTGTGAAAATCGCCGGTACGACTGGAAATTTTGGATTCTTGACACCTTAAGGTAATTGAAATTTCTTAAATCATTTGTTCTATCGATCGCTTGTTGCGTGGTATGTGTTATTCCAGCCCCAAGTGCCTATTTTTCTTTCCACTTGATTTTTGTATGTCTAATAAATTTGTTTCATCTGTAAATAGTTTGTTTTGTGATTAATTGAGCCCAAATTCCGACCCAGATACGGGTTCTCAAGTTAAATTTTTTAGCAGTACTTAGGACAATGTTAGGTGTTATTAAAGTTTGTTGTTTGGAATTGTGGGAAGTTACTCTTGGCTACTGGGTTCCTTAAATTAATGCATATTTTAGAAATTTTCGATGTAGCGGAGGCGAGAGGGGCCTTACAATAATCACTTTTAAAGGTTTGGTCAGTATCCATTTATTGAGGCAGCTGGTTAGGTTGTTAGGTGGGTGATTTAGTGACCGTTTTCCATTGCACATAGCCGTTTAAAGGGCTTTTTTTGCTGAACGCTTTACTTTGCTTCATCAGCAGTCATCCATAGGACTATTATTCACATAAGTATCTTTTTTTATTCTTCTTTGGCCCATGTGAAATGAATAATTTGTCATTGTTTAAGGGTACAGTAGGTTAGCAATCAAAGTACGTGAATAAATCTGCCTATCAACTGCATATGGTTGAGAATCGCTTGGCCACGCCCACAAATTGCTAAGATTCCCACCATTTAGTTGACACTTCATTGGGACTGTGATTTAAACCGCAACACCGTGAAATTAACCAGACAATTAGAGCGCGAAATAGATTAAATTGACCTAATAATGTCCATGAACCTAGCAGAGCAAGGTCAGCAGAACGCAATCAAACATATTGCATAATTACGTGCTAAGTAAGTGTCCTATAACCGAATTAAATGTTCCTTTTTTTAATTATTACATGTTCTGCCAAGTTCATATAAACTCAGCTCAGCACTACCTCAAAAAACCAAGAAAATGAAAAGTGAACTAACTATAATAATTAGGTGCTACATAATTAGGTGCTAATTAAGTGCCCTATCCCCGAATTAAATGATTCATTTTTTTAAAAATTATTACATGTTCTGCCAGGTTCATATGAACTCAGCAGAACACTACCTTTAAAACCCAAGAAAATGAAAAATGAACTAACTATAATTAGGTGCTAATTAAGTGCCCTATTCCCGAATTATTTTTTTAAAAATTATTACATGTTCTGCCAGGTTCATAATTAAAAAAAGGAGTATTTAATTCGGGAATAGGACACTTAATTAGCACCTAATTATAGTTAGTTCACTTTTCATTTTCTTGGTTTTTTGAGGTAATGTTCTTCTGAGTTCATATGAACTTGGCAGAACATGTAATAATTTAAAAAAAAGGAGCATTTAATTCGGAAATAGGGCACTTAATTAGCTCCTAATTAGCACCTAATTATAGTTAGTTCATTTCATTTTCTTGGTTATTTGAGGTAATGCTCTGCTGAGTTCATATGAACCTGGCAGAACATATGTAATAATTTAAAAAAAAGGAACATTTAATTCGGGAATAGGGCACTTAATTAGCACCTAATTGTTCAGTATGTTTGTGTTCAGCTGACCTTGCTCTGCTAGGTTAATGGACATTACCTCAACGAACAAGTAAATCATTTAAATTGACCACGGTTGACCCCGCGATTTTTAATAATCCCTCGAATTAAACCTGAAATCAAAGATTACCCTAGATTCAAACCACACGAGATAAGAACCCATTTTACTTTACCCAAGGTAAAAACCACTCAAGATTAGGTACGTCACAATTACGTTGAATCTAATTCTAAAATTTTTCTCTTTGACACAAGTATAATAAAATTTATTGAGTGGTCATTAGATAATATCTTTTAATGACCCACATCTGCAATTAATTCACATATCTCTGTATAGCAGCCATTGTTCCAAATTTTGTGGTTATTCAACAATAACACCAACAATTGAAGCTTATGGCCAACTGACCGATGGTTTGCGATTTTATCGGACAGTGATTTTGCGAGTACTATTCTACCATGGTCGTAGCATGGAAATTTTGTATTCTCGTCATTTTCGTACCAGTTCATCTCGGAAACACTTCAGTAATGGCTGATGGGGTTAGTTTTGGCATCGAAATTACTTCTGCATTTTATTTTAGTACGTACAAGATCAATATGAAATACTTACGGAGTGGTGTACCATGAATGAGTACAATCCAGCCTTGGTCGAAGCATCCATTCGGTGTTTTAAGTACAACCGGACCTATACCGCCATAAACTTGACTCTAAGTTTAACGCGAACTATCAACGTTATGACGGTACCAAATCTTAGCCAAAACGAGCCCTTACTAAACACTTTTAGGGACGAGTATATTCCAAAATATTTCTGAGCAACACCTATCGCGAGTTTCCTTTGTCATTTGGTCGCAATTTTTGCGATCTAATGAAGAACAACGAATTTGGTTTGACAAATGTCTTTTCCTGCGGAAATTTTACAACTTGCCCATTTAAGACAGTAACTTAACGACACCCTTTGCCAACATACTACCTTCTACCACCACAGGGATCGTACTTATTGTGTAATTGGGGACCGGACTATAGTAAATTCCCTCCAAATATGGTAAAAGGTCGATTTCAAGTGGATTTGGTAGCTTACGGTGACGATGATTTTATGATGAACGCATCTTGGTTTTTCAAATTGACCTACAAGAATCCTGCGCTGAATTGAGGGCTCCAGTTTACATTAGCACACATGCATTATGCGATGGGCATTTGTTACTGACCTCGTCAGTGGAAATTAATTAAATATTTTCAACCCTGGGCCTATTTAGATTGATCCCGAAAGAAAACTAGATAAGAAACTAAAGAAAAACCAGTGCTAAAACCGATTATTTATTTATGTGCAATCTACACAACGATCCAATCCCAAAAAAACCAAATTATATTTTGAGATTATATTTCAGTTAATAGGAGTCCTTGCAGGTTCTTCAGATATTATTTGAGGATTCTTGGACCCGTGAGTTTGATTACTATGGTTAAATGACGGGACTGATGTCAAAATTCAAGTTTTTTAAGGGCGCACCTAGAAATCTTGACTTAATCGAAGGCTGTTACATTCAACTAGTTACGGTTAATTACACTTATCCAAATAGTCGGAATGAAATCTCCAAATGACAGTTTAGCAATACCTTTGTAAAAACAATTTAAATATTCCTGCAGGAACGGTTGCAAAGCGGATAAATTCAATACGAAGCTTACGTGCGGAGATTGTTAGTCTCTACTTGCTTTCTTAATCTTTAAGCCATAACCTGTTCTATAGTTTTACCGATGAATTTCAAGAGAGAAATAGGTCGGTAAGAGGATGGTCTGGTTGTATCAGCTTGTGGTTTTGGGACATTTGGGATCATAACTACCTACTGTATAGGATTTCCATGGCGTTGAAAGGTACGTGAATTGGGCCCAGCGGTCTACAGTCGTTTAGGGTAATATTGGATGAAGAAGACCGACTTTGTAGTTCAATGATAGAGCATTGGGCTATAAAGCTGGATGTCGGGTGTTCAAACCTGAGTTTAGGTAAGAATTTTTTATCTGTGACAGGGATGGGAATTTCCTTAGAACAGTTTCGAGCGTTCTTCCGGATACCCCGAGTTAGGTTTTCTTGCAGTACGGGATCCTAGGAATTGGCGAAACACTCGCCTCTTTTCTTTAATGAACTCCCTCACAAAGACACACACACACACACATACACTCACAGCCTCTTAATGCTTGACTTTTGAAATCGTTGGAAACTCCCAAAGATTTACGAATACTGTAATGTTCTAGAAATCCCTATAGACATCCAGGCGCAATAAAATATTTGCCATCGGCGATAAGAAACGAAAGCGGATGTGACGCATTTTTTCCGGGAAATATGACGTATTTGTTCGAGAACATTCTAGAATATGCGATAGCGTTCGAGAACTTTGGAGAACGATGGGCGTTTTCTATATAAGCAAATGGAAATGTGATTTAGAGAGTTCTAATGGTGTCTCCGAAGTGAAATATTAATTTAAAAAATGGTTCGCGGCAGTGATATGTTGTAAATAGTAGCGTTAGGGTTGTAAATCCTAATGCTCGTCCAAACAAATCATTTATTTTATTTTAAAAAAATATTTTCTTTGGCACAACAATGCATTAAACATTATTAACGATCCTAGAGATCGTTTATAATTTCGTATTGCTGTCTATCTGTCCGTCTGTCTGCCTGTCTGTCTGTTCGTCTGTCTGCCCGTCTGTCTGTCCATGTGCACGATAACTTTGTGTAGAAACGTAGACCAACCGGCCAAAAAGTTACAGCCCAAGAACTGCCCAAACCTCCAACAAGTTAAAAAGTAATCGTAAACGATTTACATAAAGCGCATTTCCACTTGCATTCATTTCCTATTTGTAAGATGCAACTTCTGTTAAAATCGTAAAAATCCGGCCACAAATATGAAAGATAGCGTTGCACATGGGCAATCCATTGTTGACGTGCTACTTCAATTTCAAGTTTATGAGAAGAATTTCATTTCAATGCTTTTCTAAATAAGAAAGTTGGAACTGCGCATGCGCAAACCTAAATTTTAAAACTAATGTTAGATTTTCCTTTGTTGCAAGCGCCTAAGTATCAAATTGCACTTAAATAGTTCCATAGATAAAAAAGTTGGCACTGCGCATGCGCAAAATAAAATTTTGAAACTGGCGCTAGATTTTCCTTTATTCCAAGTGCCTATGTATCACATTTCATTTAAATTCTTCCATAAATAAAAAAGTTGGCACTGCGCATGCGCAAAACCAAATTTTGAAATTGGCGTTTGATTTTCCTTTATCCCAAGTGCCTATGTATCAAATTTCGTTTAAATTCTTCCATAAATAAAAAAGTTGGCACTGCGCATGCGCAAAACCAAATTTTGAAATTGGCGTTTGATTTTCCTTTATCCCAAGTGCCTATGTATCAAATTTCGTTTAAATTCTTCCATAAATAAAAAAGTTGGCACTGCGCATGCGCAAAACCAAATTTTGAAATTGGCGTTTGATTTTCCTTTATTCCAAGTGCCTATGTATCAAATTTCGTTTAAATTCTTCCATAAATAAAAAAGTTGGCACTGCGCATGCGCAAAACCAAATTTTGAAATTGGCGTTTGATTTTCCTTTATTCCAAGTGCCTATGTATCAAATTTCGTTTAAATTCTTCCATAAATAAAAAAGTTGGCACTGCGCATGCGCAAAACCAAATTTTGAAATTGGCGTTTGATTTTCCTTTATCCCAAGTGCCTATGTATCAAATTTCGTTTAAATTCTTCCATAAATAAAAAAGTTGGCACTGCGCATGCGCAAAACCAAATTTTGAAATTGGCGTTTGATTTTCCTTTATCTTAAGTGCCTATGTATCAAATTTCGTTTAAATTCTTCCATAAATAAAAAAGTTGGCACTGCGCATGCGCAAAACCAAATTTTGAAATTTGCGTTTGATTTTCCTTTATTCCAAGTGCCTATGTATCAAATTTCATTCAAATACTTTCATAAGTAAAAAAGTTTGCAATTCGGTTTATAAATGGTCGAGATGCGAAAAGGGCACTGTGAATTTTGAATCGATTCGATTCAACTTTTGGCAATGCGTATTATATGGCTAAAGCTATGCCCATATTGAATTTCATGCAATTCAGTTCATAACTAACGGAGATGTAAAAGCGATCGAACATTTCTAAACAAAGTTATCGTTCTCACGGACAGATAGATGGACAGACAGACAAAGGAACGGACGGAGAGACCAACCGGCAGGCGACAGATAGCAATGCAAAATTATAAACGATCTCTAGGATCGTTAATAAACGGCAAAAGTGTAAAATTATGGAACATGTAAAAAACGGTTTTTTTGTTTTTTTTGCAATAACTTTTTTTGTAAGCGGTACAGAAAAAATTCCTTCCTTGGTACAAGACTCGACACCATAACGAACCAAATAGCGAAAAAAGTAGAACAATAGCTCTAAAGATAAAAAACTAGTAGCGTCGCAAAGTTAGCGGACGGACGGACGGACGGACGGACGGACAAAGTGGCCACAATAGCGCATTTTTTTTATTTTTGTGGAAATGCGCTAAAAAGTAATTAACAAGCCAAGTTTCGACATAGAATTTGTTTATTCATTTATCAATTAAATATTCTTGTGTAGTGTAAAATGCTTTTAATGTAAGAAGTTTTTTGATTGCAGCCAAAAATTGTTTCAATTGTTGCTGTTTAGTTACATTGTCCAGTTAGTTATAAAACTTTATTCCGCAATAGAGTGTCGTGCTTTCATAACTATTTTTTTATAACGAGGCACAGGTAACTGCTTTTTCCTTATTATACGCCTTAATATCTTTTGGATGAACAGTGTTGTTTATGATATATTTTTTGACTAGGCATAAAATTTTATGTATGTAATACAGTACAGTGCAATAGAACTAATCCTTCAACTCGTAGAAATCGATTGACATCGCTGTCTCTTTTCGTTCTCGAGTTAGACAAGGAACAGACTAACAGACGGACGGACAAAATCATCACATAGGAATAGCGTGTGAAAATTAAACAAGGCTCAACCTTCTAACATCGACAGAATTGCTGGTATGAAAAAAAATTTTTGTAAGCGAATTGATGTGACGAATTGAATGCTTGAAATAGATTTGTCTACCACTGTAGACGGACGAATGGTACACTCTGTATATTATTACAATATCTGATTCTGCACACAATTTTACATCCGATACGTGGTTTTCGGTACCGCATTTCGGTAATTTATTATTACAAAAATCCATTTTACCCAAAATATTTCCTCGCCAGTAATGTGTCATTTTCCTGGCTTATATGTAAATAACCATTTCCTATTTTATTGATGTATTGCTCCATATGTAAATTATTTTTTTTGATATATTAGTGTAGCAGGTAAGTATCGGCAAATAATTTAATGTATTTAATGACTTTAAACTTTTAAAAACATTAAATTATTTGCGGTTACTTACCCGATACACTAATATATCAACTATTTCCTAGTTTATCTATCGGATAAATTGGACAGGAACAAGGATTTCAAACTATTTTGAAAATATCAAAATTAGCGGCTCGAAAATAAACGAAATTACGTGGTTCTAAATTCATTGTACGAAAATTTGTGTTCCCAAAAAGACCATCAATATAAACTAGTCTTTTATTTCAATGATATAAACACAAACAAATATTTTTTTCAATTACGCCAACGTACCAGTGCAACCAACATTAATTATTTATTTTTATTTTATAGCACATGTTAAATTGACATTTTAATAGGTTTGAGTGAGTAGGCTAAACCGTTCTTTAACCGTAAGGATAGATAAAGTGATCACTTTAACCGTTAGGGTAGATAAAAAGTGAAACAAATGATTGTGCATTCTAATGACATCTGTCATTCTTGTTTCAAAAGCACGATATAAAATCACGTTCAGAACATATGACAATTCTGTTTCTATGGAAACGATCGCGACGGCACAACCTGAGTTTGCTATTTTTGACGTCTCTAAATTAAATTCAGAATTGTTAGAAGCTTTACAATGATTTATATTGCTTCTGCTATAAAATAAAGTTTTGTATTATACAGGACGATAAAGGGAAACTAACCATCTCGTGAAAGTTAATTCACTCAATAGTTAAAATATCCCTTTATCGCCTTGTATAATAAATAACTATTACTAGCAACTCACTTAAGCCGTATATATAGTTAAAAAATTTTGAGAATACGCGCAAGACTTAGGTATCTTCATATCACTTACGTAAACGTACGTAAAAATTACGTTCATTATAAACACCTTCGTATGTTTCTATACAGTTCAACTTTTCTAAATTCTTAAGCTTTATGTATTTCTTACGTATACGTTCATCGTAAACAAGCACTTAGGTACATAATTCTACACTAATTTATATCTAAATATTGACACGAAACTACGGATGTATACTTATTCGAACTTCAAAGCTTTCATTCATGGTATACACAAGTAACGCAATTAGAAAATTGACTGCCTTTGGAAACTGTTTGCTTATTTGAAAACGATGTTTACATCATTTTCCATTTATAAAAAGACGGAAGTGCTTTTCAATCGTTGCTTTTGATGAGAAATTCGTGGCAGAAAAAGGATAAGATCTAAAAATAAAATTGCGAGGCGAAGAATTGCAGAAATGAGTATTCAGTAAGGCCCCCGACGATAACAATTTGTATTTAAATTTACCGCTTGTAAAATCGATTGACAAAAATTTATGTAAGGAGATATTGTTTATTCCCGCTCCTAGTTTGCATACTTGAATCATTTCCTTCACATAATAGAAAAATATATGAATAATACAAAAGTGATTTTGCAATAACTGATTAAGTTGATAATTCCTCATGAAAGTAAAATTTAAAATTTAAAACTATGATTCATAAATTACGAACTCATTTTTTTATTCATCGTGCATCACCTGTTGTAATTTTATGTTAATTAATCTACTAATGCACCGCAATAATGGTCTAAAATTAATTACGTCCAGATCTTTTTGAAGTTACCGGTACCTATGCGTAAACTAGATAAATTTTTCTCTTGCGTGCTCGGAAATGATGCCTTTTTCTTAAAGATATTCATTAAATGGGAGATTAAATTATGCATTAGCAGTGACTGCATCACTCCACTTTGTTTATAGTTCAAAAAACCGTTCTTTGCCATTTCTATTTTACGGCGAGTCGCGTGAAAGTCGATCTAGAAACTGTTAATAATACTTAAACTGGGCCCAATTAAATTGTTTAAAATTTCATGCCGCTTTTCACATTGATGGAAAAACATGCTAATTAGACTTCAGTTATTTGCTTTGCAAGAGCCGCATGAAACGCGAGCACGAAGTCAGTTCGACAGAACGATATTTACAAGTGATGGGTAAACGCTTTAAACTCCTTTACAAATAGGGCGGCTTTGAATGAAATGCAAAGTTAGTCGCCGCCGTTTGAAAGATGCTCAGATGTTCCCAGAAGGATAGCGTGGATCTGATAGATGGATATCTGTCCTAGTTGTATACATGTGTTTTGTATTCCACGTTAAAGTTTCAGTTTTCTTATGAAAAATCAATTTGTGTTTTGCTTACAGATAAACTCCGCCCTCCTACCCTTATCGGCTTTACGGTGAATCCCATCCCCTATCCAACGAATCCGCTGGCAGGGGAAACCACATCTAACCAACCGCACTCCTAAAAATTACCGGGGAAGTTAGCTTCCCATGGTTGGTGATACTTGTTACATGAACTGCGAGTGTTAGTAATTTTACCTGTTCTGTAGTCCCATCCAAAGGTGTAGGAACGAAAATTCTTTTGAGGGGGGTGGGGGGATAATTCTTGCCATGCGAATGGCCGGAGCGAATCGGCCTTTCGGTGTCAAAATCAAAATAATTTGGATAATTCGAATGTGTATTTACTGACCAAATATGATTAGTGAAAAATCCTTTTCCTGAGCGTGTACGTGAAGGTAATCAGTACACTCTGCCAATACGCACCGTACATCAGTACTTTGTAGTACCGTTTGAGTACTATCTTAAAATGACAAAAAAATTGCTACCTATTAATTGATACCTGTACGATATTTTGATATATTGGCTGGAGGTATTTGGAACCTAGCCAGTACACTGCATATCGATACCCAGCCCATTAATATATAACAGTACTAGTAAGTACTTCTTTGGTACTGAATATATACACAATTGATACTTTTAGAATTTCCGATTATCGGCTTCCCGATTTTAGAGATAAAGTCTCTTTAGGTTTTTTGTAGAGAAAAAAAATTGCGAATCCATGCGTACTACACCTTTTAATTTTTTGAATATTGAAACTAATAACTGAAAACTTGCCCTTTTAAGAAAATCAGTGATGCCATGACATGTAGGCGCTTTTGTTTGATTTCATAATTCCATGGTAACAGTTTTTAATTTTTGAATTTTTACTGTTTCTGAATTTATCAAATAAAAAACAATAGGTAATATGTACAGATTCGTAATTTTTTCTCTACAAAAAACCTAAATAGGCTTTGTTTCTAAAATAATTAATGAAGCCAATAATCGGAAATTAAGAAGTTATACTATTCAAATTCCTATGGTGCGTCACCACCTGGTATAAGTGAGGATGTCCCAACGAAAATTCGACCCACTTTATCTGGAAAACCAAGGAGAATATCCAAAAAGTTCATTTTTTTTAAAATTTTATTTATTATCCCTCTCTTGTTCTGGGCCCTCAACAGGCTTGTCCCAATTACAGAGTGACCCGCATAATGCTTTTTAGAGGTGCCTCTGCAGAAGGTCTTAAGTTGTTCTATACTACTCCGGTATTTACCTTACGAATTTGGAAAACCTAATTCAGAGTAGCCGACAGAACGCTCGAAACTGATCTAAGGTAATTCCCACCTCTGCCACAAATGAAAAATTCACCTTTGTTTTTGAGGGGGAAGAAAATATATATACAGGGACCTGCAACAGTGCGTCGGGTCTTTCCTAGCTCATAGGTACCTCGTAAAAACATAAAAAACGGTGTGTGGAAATTTCAACTATCCACCTTTATGTACACAATGTCGCTTTTTTACGGTATCAGTAAATACTTTTTTTTAAAATAGAACACCCATTTTTACATGTTATCATTTGTTCCCTACATTGAACGCTATTCACTTTTTGATTTTTTTTCCCGAATTATTTCCGATAAGCAAGTTTCACTTTGATAGATCGTAGCCACCTTATTTTTTGAAATTAGGAAATACTTTTGAGCAATAATTTTAATCTGAGTAAATAGTTGAATTTAACGATACAGGGCGCTCACAAGGAAATGGCGAAGTTTCCGAATTTCAAAGTGCCACAACTATTTTTTTTCAAACGGAGTTACCACTACTGCATTTCGCTATTCGATAGTCTTTTGTGCTCTGTGCAATTTTTATAAAGGATGCCCAGTCTCCACACGCCCTTAGTTATATGGTTATTCAATATTTTTCACAAAAGTACTTACCCCTAAAATAATTATATGCTTATGCACCAGAGTATGCCGTGATAATCAAAAACAAAAGAATGCCAGTGTGACACATTGATTATTTGCTGCAAGTCTACTCCCTATTTCATAGTAAATGAACTAGTCGATATGATTTTTATATTAGGAGAGAATTGTAGAAATTGCTTATTAGCGAGTATACTTGAAATCGGGGCCTGCGTCCTTGATTTGTGAATCAATTTTAGACATACGCTAAAACACTCAAGTGTACCCAGGAACTCACCAATGCTGATTTCCAAAGGCGTTCGGAATTTTTCATCTGGACAAGACCGAAAATGCAGGAAGATCCTATTTCCAGTTTTAATAATTGGGGACTCAGGAGCCGGCACTGCAATTTCGACTTCTTTATACTTACAGGAAGGAAAACTACACGCAGAGACATCTAAGCCGGCATTCTCAACTTTCGGATCAGACTTAAACAATAAAAGACAGATACCTATCACGTCATAAGGATTTGTAAATAAGTAATTATACTCATATGTATGTTTAATGAAAGCCACATGTTACAGTTATATGATATTTCTTCCCCCTCAAAAACGAATTTGAGCTGTTTTAGAAAATCTTCGAAAAATGTTTGGTTTTCAAGATATGGAGGGTCAAATTTTCGTTGGGACACTCTGTATACTTATATATTTGTTTAATATATCTTTAAAAATTATCATACAGCTACTTCTACTTGTATTTATATTTACCTGAAACCGTCAAGAAAATCTAAATTTCAGGGCTATTTTGACATTAGAAAGTTGATCTTTACTGTAATATTTTTGCCTGACTCCCATTACAGTTCTAGTACATGCAAAATAACAATTAGATCGTTCATTGAATAAGTTATTCAATCAACGATTGGATAATTATAATGCAGACTATGTGGATATTTTTAAATAAAAGGATAATGGTTTTTTAATTACTAACAATTAATCGAATATGTGTGGAAGTAATTATACCTTTAGTTTTGCGCCAGTCATTAAAAGGTTTGTACGCCTTTTCGTACCTCTTTCTTGACTTTGTCGGGAGCGAATATTGCACTACGGCCTCAGCTTCCGCTATATTATAACAACGTCTCGCGTAGGTACCCTTCTTCACTGATACCTGCTTTTGTACCTAGTTATACAGACTGTGTAGTTGAAAAGTACAAAGCATAAACTGCAAACTGCATTAAAAATGACACTGATTGTTTTAATTATTTTGAAATGTTCAATGGAAATAATTAAATAAACTGATTTTAGCATGCGTGGTATCAAAATTTCACACATATGAATAATTTAATTTATTTATTTAATTATCTGCATGTTGCGGTTTCAGGTAAAATTTTATACATAATACGTCATGAAAGTGAGTCCACCTGACTTGGTCCTCGTACTTTTCAATAAGCCTCGGCGTCATGTAAACGACCACTTTCGTGACTTATTATGTAAATAACTATTACTACCTAGGAATTACCAAATCGTACTGTTGCTAATTTATATCCCCTGTACTGGCTAGCGAGATGTAGAAGGTAGACAGCACTATTGTAATTGTAAAGGTCTTAGAAAACTGAACGCACATTTAATCAGTCCTTGAGCAGTACTAAATGGTATACAGCTGTTTGCTTATATCCTGGTTATCAATTTCCCGTGTACTGGCTAGCGGCATTTTTAAAGTTGCCAGTACAAGGTAATCCTTAAAGGTGCCACTCATTTTATTAGATCTATATTTATCAACTAGGAAGTACGTAATCCTACTATTGCTTATTTATGTGCCGGACATTAATATCCCCTGTATTGGATAGCGAGATTTGGAAGGTATCAGAAAACGAATGTACATTTAATCAATCCTTAAGCCAGTACAGGGCAATCCCGAAAGGTGTCAAAAAACTGATTGTGTATAATATTCAGTATCCAAAAAGTACTAAATAGTACCTACTGTTGTGTATGTTGATTATCGATATTCAGCGTACAGGCTAGCTTCCAAATACGGCCAGCCAGTACATCAAAATATCAGCATTTTTAATAGGTAGCAAATTTTTATTGTTATACTCATTAAGATCGTACTCACACGGTACTACAGAGTAGGTACTGCTGTACTGGCGTGTACTGCCCATAGTGTACTGACTACATTCACGCTCGGTTCCGGAGCTGCCATATGCGTATCTAAGGGTCGTTTCCACTAGTGTGAACTTGGCCCCCCAACTTTAGAAAGTAATAATTTTCGTGACTGAAATCGATTGCGCTTCGTTTGCGCACAATTCCATTTTGTTTGCGCGCTGCCGGTTTCAAAATTACGAAGGAATCAAATTCGGGGGGGCCAACTTCACGACTGCCCCCCAAGTTTACAAATTTCACTTTTTTTTCTTGTGATCGTTTGCGCTTCGTTTGCGCATGTTTGCGCTACCAATACCTTCGTTTGCGCCCCCGTCGTTTTTGAGTTATTCCAAATACAAAATTCCATACTGGCCCCCCATTTTTCAAATTTGCCATTTTTTTTCCTTTTGATCGTTTGCGTTTCGTTTGCGCACAATTGCATTTTGTTTGCGCGCTGCCGGTTTCAAAATTACGAAGGAATCAAATTTGGGGGGGCCAACTTCACGACTGCCCCACATCTTTACAAATTTGACATTTTTAGCGCATTTTCCAACGAAGTTGGGTGCGCTATTGCAGTCACTTTCTCTGTCCCTCCGCCTGTCCGAGGCCTTAACGACTCATACAGTTTCCAAGATATTCGTTCTTTTTGCATTCGCTAGCATATGGCTCTGGCACCTGATCAAAAAAATATTTTGACGATGCGCAGGCTGCGCAATATCAACTTTCTTATTTATTAATAGTTTTGTTGAAATTCTAAGTACAGATACTTCTACTAAAGTCAAACATATCGCAAATAGTAAAAATCAAATCCACATGCACGCAGACTGCGCAATGCCAACATTACTAGAGGCATTTATGGTTAACATTTTAAATAAGGAAGTTGACACTTACTGCGCAGTTGATATTGCGCGTCCTGCGCATGCGCTTATTAATCTGATATTTACAATATGCAATACGTTTGCTTTTACTATAAGCATCTTTGGTTAAAATTTCAAAGAAAGAGCTCCATAAATAAGAAAGTTGGCATTGCGCAGTCTGCGCATGCGCACATTTGATTTTTACTATATGCGATATATTTGCCTTTACTACAATTATCTGTGATTAAATTTCAACAAAATATATTAATAAATAAAAAAGTTAACATTGCGCAGTTCAATCGTCCAGATTTTCCTTGACTCAGGTGCCAGAGCGATACGCTACCGAATTGAAAAAGAACGACCTAAATATCTTGAAAACTGTGGGAGTAGTTAAGGCCTCGGACAGACGGACAGACGGACGGACAGAGAAAGTGACTGCAATAGCGCACCCAACTTCGTGGGAAAATGCGCTAAAAATGTCAAATTTGTAAAGATGTGGGGCTGTCGTGAAGTTGGCCCCCAAAAATGTCAAATTTGTAATGATGTGGGGCAGTCGTGAAGTTGGCCCCCCCAAATTTGATTCCTTCGTAATTTTGAAACCGGCAGCGCGCAAACAAAATGCAATTGTGCGCAAACGTGCGCAAACGAAGCGCAATCGATTTCAATCACGAAAATTATTGCTTTCTAAAGTTGGGGGGCCAAGTTCACACAGGTGTCGTTTCCCTGATGCAAGCAAAATATCACTAACTGAAACGTTTTCAATCGGGGCCCTTTATAATTTCCACCTGGAAATAAAACAGATTTACTGCTATTTACAGTACACGTTGTGTAATATACCGTATACGTACAAATTTACCTAGTATTTGCAGGGATCCCAAAATTACGGCGGATTAATTGCATCGTTTGAAAAAAGACAACGGAAAGACAATCAAAATAGAGCAATATAATAAAGTTAAGAATCATAAGCACCCTTTTCAGTAAATTTGAATTTAAAGCCTCCAAAAGCTTGCCAAAAAACCGAGTGCTCTACGACCAGATCGTGCATGCTTTATAGTCAAAGTTTCATCGGATTTTTGTAAGCGCACGGAAGTCGTTTATCTTTAAAGCTGTATGTGATGTTCAATAAATTTCAGGTTCCTTGCCACATTTTTGTTTGATACATGAATATGCAAATGGTCGGAAACGTTGTGCAAATTATGATTCTGAATGGGATTTTTGTGGCAGCACGATTGAAACAAAAATATGTAGGTAACAAATTGGTAATTGATTAAACTCGTAACGGAAGAGATCTCAATTTTTGGCGCGTGTTCAAAATATTATTGTTTTTCTAATATAAAAAGGTCGTCCTTCATAACGATTTTAATTTAGCAATGCTTTCAAAGGAATAACAGGAAAGAGATATTTCAGTTCATATTTCAGCAGTCATAAAACCAATTTTGCAAGTAATCGATGACACGTGTACGATATTTTTTGCCGGCAACATTCGCATTTCGACTATTTTTAGTCATTTTATCTTTCGGCAATTGTGAGCTCTCGCATACGGAAAATGCGAAAAAGAGAGATTTATTTTCGACATTGTTATTTTCGCAATAATCAGAGAAATTCCTTAGGGCTAAACACCTGTACACCCACCCAAAACTTAAGATTAGAGCAATTTGGACCAGTTCCTGTATGCACGCGAACAGCTGATCCAAAGGGTTATTGCACCTGGTTAACCCAGCGGTTGGTGCTTTATGTGTCACCAAGTGTACGTTCATAATTCTTTCTCCACCTTAGTTAGCCTATCTAATCTCGTAATCGAGTTTAAGTTATATTTTTAAACGCACCTTTATTATTTCAGTTTACGTGACCAACGCTATTCGGCTATTACCGTGCCGAGGTTCTAAGAAGAAGCGTTTGCCACCGCCAGGATCTAAAATTAAAATTCATTTGGTCACAGATTGTAATTATAAAACTCTGATTAGATCCTCTTTAACTGCAAGGGACGTCGGTCGAAATACCTAATCTTCCATCTGTCTACGCCTCTGCCAAATAACGTAAATGAGAATTTTTATTGCAGGACTACGCAAGTCGATAAACGTCAGCGAAACTGTGAATGAAACTGAAAATAGTTGGGCCTACGCTCCAAAATTTAAATTACGAACAGTTGTTTCAGGCGATGAAGGCAAAGGTCAACAGTACTGATAATCCTACACAGAAATATGCCCATGAAGAACGTGTTCTTCTTGTTAAATAAAAACTATATAGCTCGGTTCGTCCTACGAGAAAAAAATAAAACTCGTAGGGTACGTCTGATATGAATAATTTTAGAAAGTTCTCGCTGAAATCATCAAGTCGTGTAAACTTAGTGATCCCGTGTACTCGTATGTACGTTAATTCAAAATAGGCCTGCAAATATCCTGTACATTCTTTCTATCGTGCTTCTTCTATTGCTCGGAGACCAAGTAAGATTTTTACAAAAATGACTAATCTCGAGCTTGTTATATCGCAAAGTTTGCGACCGTTGGTCAGTAGGTCCCAAATGAAACATCTCAGAGTGGATTCGTTGGGAAGAATTTTAGCGACGAGAATTTCTGCTGTCGCTTCGTCCAAATCCAAATATCAAAATAAGCTCCCACTTTTCCCTGTGGGTTCGGGGATAGAATTGGCCCACTCCCACCCTGGAGATCGTAGAAGGCGATCAATGGGCAGGAGAGGTGTCGAGTCCGACCACCTCTCTTTCACTCCTATCAAAATTTCCCTTGTTTGTCAGACCATAGAGGTCAATACTTGAAATTTAAAGCTCGGAATTTTATAAACCCATTACCCTGTACGGTTAGGACATATTCTACAGATAGCAGAAATAATTTGAAACGTGACTTGCTTAATATTGATTGGGATGTTGATAGTGACACTGGTAAGAACTCCAACTCTCTGTCAAACAATTTGGTACACACCTTTCAGTCATTAACTTCAGTTCATTTTCCTTTACGCACCAGAAAAATAAACAATATGAAACCGCCCATTTTTTGGTTCAACAAAAAATTAAAAGACATGCGAAACACCCTCGATTGTATTAAAACAATTTGTGATGTAAATAAATCCTACAATGTCTACAAGGTTTTTAAAAAGGAGTATCGTAGGGCAATTATTAATAATGAAAAAAAGAAAACTTATGACAAATTTTTAAACAATTCAGATAAGGTTAAAGATGCTTGGAGATTATTAGTTAATTTTGAAAGAAACAAATCCAACTCTTAACAAAAATCATTTGCCATTTTCTGCTGAAAATTTTAATAATTATTTTGTTAACACGGTCAGTCAAATTACTGAAAACTTGCGTAAACCAGGCCTCAGATCATCTGCAATCATTGGACAATTAAAAACTTCAAGATGTTCCTTTTTCTTACAGCCTATTACCAAATGTGACGTCCTTCAAGCTGTTAGTAAGCTAAAGAAATCCTGCTGTTCGGACTATTATGGCATAAATGCAATTATAGTTAAAGAAACTATTGATATTTACGCGGAATATTTGGCGACTCTTTTTAGCGCATTTCCACAAAAATAAAAAAAAAATGCGCTATTGTGGCCACTTTGTCCGTCCGTCCGTCCGTCCGTCCGTCCGGCTGTCCCTCCGTCCGTCCGTCCGTCCGTCCGTCCGTCCGTCGTTTTGCGACGCTACTAGTTCTTTATCTTAAGAGCTATTGTTCTACTTTTTTCGCTATTTGGTTCGTTATGGTGTCGAGTCTTGTACCAAGGAAGGAATTTTTTCTGTACCGCTTACAAAAAAAGTTATTGTAAAAAAAAACAAAAAACCGTTTTTTACATGTTCCATAATTTTACACTTTTGCCGTTTATTAACGATCCTAGAGATCGTTTATAATTTTGCATTGCTATCTGTCGCCTGCCGGTTGGTCTCTCCGTCTGTTCCTTTGTCTGTCTGTCCATCTATCTGTCCGTGTGAACGATAACTTTGTTTAGAAATGTTCGATCGCTTTTACATCTCCGTTAGTTATGAACTGAATTCCATGAAATTCAATATGGGCATAGCTTTATCCCTCTCTTGTTTTGGGCCCTCAACAGGCATACGCCCAATTACAGAGTGAGTGAGAGTGAGAGCCATATAATACGCAATGCCAAAAGTTGAATCGAATCGATTCAAAATTCACAGTGCCCTTTTCGCATCTCGACCATTTATAAACCGAATTGCAAACTTTTTACTTATAAAAGTATTTGAATGAAATTTGATACATAGGCACTTGGAATAAAGGAAAATCAAACGCCAATTTCAAAATTTGGTTTTGCGCATGCGCAGTGCCAACTTTTTTATTTGCGGAAGAATTTACACGAAATTTGATACATAGGCACTTGGGATAAAAGAAAATCAAACGCCAATTTCAAAATTTGGTTTTGCGCATGCGCAGTGCCAACTTTTTTATTTATGGAAGAACTTAAACGAAATTTGATACAGAAGCACTTCGAATAAAGGAAAATCAAACGCCAATTTCAAAATTTGGTTTTGCGCATGCGCAGTGCCAACTTTTTTTATTTATGGAAGAATTTAAATGAAATGTGATACATAGGCACTTGGAATAAAGGATCATCGAGCGCCAGTCTCAAAATTTTCTTTTGCGCATGCGCAGTGCCAACTTTTTTATCTATGGCACCATTTAAGTGAAATTTGATACTTAGGCGCTTGGAAGAAAGGAAAATCTAACATTAGTTTTAAAATTTAGGTTTGCGCATGCGCAGTTCCAACTTTCTTATTTAGAAAAGCATTGAAATGAAATTCTTCTCATAAACTGAAATTTAAGTAACACGTCAAAAATGGATTGCCCATGTGCAACGCTATTTTCATATTTGTGGCCGGATTTTTACGATTTTAACAGAAGTTGCATCTTATAAATGGGAAATGAATGCAAGTGGAAATGCGCTTTATGTAAATCGTTTACGATTACTTTTTAACTTGTTAACTTATGCATTACAGAAGGCAACTACCCTGAGGTATTTAAAATTAGCGTTGTGGTACCGTTATTTAAAAAAGGTGAAATTTGCAACTTAAACAACTACAGACCGATTACCATTATTCCTATATTTTCAAAAATCTTCGGAATTATTCAAAATGATAGGCTGTATAACTACTTTAACATTCATACACTATTAAGTCCCGCTCAATATGGTTTCCGTAAAAGCTGCTCTACCACTCAAGCAGTTTCCAAAATCATATCTATTATAATTAACTCTTTTGAAAAGGGTGAACATGTATCTTTAATATTATGCGACTTGTCCAAAGCTTTTGACTGTGTTTCTTTCAATATTTTACTTCATAAATTAGAGATGTATGGTATTAGAGGCCTTGCAAAAACTTTTTTCTCATCATACCTTCAGGACAGAAAGCAATGTGTTGTGGCTAATGGTACCTATTCCAAATTGCTAACCACACAACTAAGGTGTACCGCAAGGTTCAATTTTAGGGCCCCTACTTTTCATCATTTATATAAATGACTTTTTTGAATATATTCAACCAAACGAATGCATTGCGTATGCTGACGACACATCTTTAATAGTCACCGATAAAGACCACAAGATACTAACCACCAAGAGCCATAACTCGTTGCAACTTGCTCATGATTGGTTTGCGCACCATAATTTAAAAGTAAATAAAGAAAAAACACAAGTAATTACGTTTTCTTCTAACCCTAAGTTTACATCAGGAAAATGCGCTACAGTTCTAGGAATTTATGTAGACGACCGTTTAAATTGGCACAATCACATTGACTACCTATAGTTAGTAAATTAGCAAAGGTCACGTTTGTTCTAAGGAACTTAAAAAAACGTATTAACACCACCACCCTTCAGACATGCTATTTTGCACTATTTCACTCTCATTTAATGTATGGTGTAATTCCTCTAAAGCAAAAAAAAAGTGTTTTCAATGCAAAAGAAAGTCGTCAAGATATTAGCCAATGAACATTATAGAGAACACGGTCAAAGTATTTTTTGTAAATTTCAAATCATGCCTCTTCCATCTATATTCATTTATTGTGCACTTCTAGAATTACACAAAAAGAAATCCTCGGTAGCACTCATAAATACAACACTAGAAAGGCTAACGATATGCGAACCCCTTACTTCAGACTTTCCAAAAGCATTACTATCAAGTGAAACTTTATAATATTCTCCCTAGTAATGTCAGGGACTCGACATTTTATTGTTTTAAAAATCGTGTAAGGAAACATATACTAAGTCATTGTTTTTATTCTGTAGATGAATATTTAAATACTCCATTTTCTCCTTAGCTCTTGTCATTAGTATTGTATTCTACTTATAACTTTGATCTTTGTCTGTGATATTTTATTATTGTACATTTGTTGGTTAATTACATATTCATTGTTATTATATTTAGTTAGTGTATATTTATGTGATGTTAGATTTTAGTAGTTTACGATATAGGTACATTTTATCTTGCTATTACTGTTACCACACATTGTAATTGACGAGTCCTATGTCAAATAAGCGATCATTCGGACTAATAAATTATGAATTTCCCGATCCTCCACCTACTGTCCCAGTTCTACTCCTAGTGCCGAGGGGGTGTATGACTCTGCATGAGTGAGCCATTAACGCCGGTTATCTCACTTAAAGAGGCGCGTGGTCTTGTGGCAAAGATGGATGGTACAACCAATATAGATTTCGTTCCCCAGGTGGGTAGGGTAGTGACTTTGGCCCTGGCTCCCACCGTGGTGCGCCGGGCTTCCCCAATTCTCCCCGTTTTTCTCGGTAACCGGTGGCGATGATCGTAGCGACGGTACGAGTCCGTTCGTCCGTCCGTCCATCAATCTGTGGACAAGATAACTGAACGGTTTCGAATTTTCCAATTCTGTTTTCAGTATTTTGTTTATTATCACCCAAGAAAGAACTGATTAAATGTTCAATGACCCCGGAGCTCGTTTGCTATATTTTTGACAAGTTTATTAACGAGCGACAAACAGCGAGTTTATGATTTTGGAGTTTCGGTCATTTGAATCTCATCGCTGCTGTGTATAACAAATTAATGATTGTTGATCAGGCAATAAATTTATTTAAAAAAACAATCACTGAATCATACCTTTCTCTGCCGTAGCTCGTAAACACTGTAATTTGTCTATTTGTTATGAAATGTTTGTTTATTTGCGATTATTATTCATTGTTGATCTCTTATGCAGAGTTTTCCGTGACTCTATTACAATATTAGCAAGCACCCATAAAACATCGACATCGATTGTAATAATTTCACATCACGTGGTGTTAATACCTATCATTTTCTCAAAAAATGTGTAAGTTGCGACGTAAAGGTAAAGTGTGCCTGGCAAACGTCATAATGTCCCCGTAATAGGCGCTACGGTCTTAGTGCAATAAGTAAAACATTATACAACGGTTTACCGTTAGACGAATAAATTACAATGACGAGCGTTAGTGTCATGCCGAAATCGGCAAAAGAGGAAGCAGACTCTAACGCAATTGCGAGTTCTAATTAGTTGCAATTTGTAACACAAGCAAATCGCGTAGAACATTTCAAAAAAACCTATAATTATATATAATTAACGGAAAGGTGATAAAGTAGGGATGTTAATTATAATCTCATGTTCCATATTATACATTTGCATCAGTAATGGGTGTTGCGTTATTTTTTCAGGCAATCGACAAAATCTACTATTAAAAATATGATTTACCTTCTAACTACCTGTACATGCTCAATTGAGTAGATTACATAAGGTTTTAATGTACCTAACTGCATCGGGTTAGTGACCTGGCACACAATCCTCTCATGATTCACGCAACTTTATTTTAAATTTATAATGCATTATTAAAACGTTACCAAACAAATCTTTATACACAACGCCGATTTTTATGCGTTTAGTTCGCCTTTCAGTTTGTGCAAGTGATAATGCGTGTTACAAAAGTTGCTTTCAAAGTTGAAGGCGAAATCGCCCAACAAAACCGGAGTAATCTCAAATTGAAATTTGTCGCCCATTTTTATTGCTCATCTGAAATGTTTATCTATTATACAGATACAGTACAGTATAATAAAAAACGCTGCCTTAAATAATAGATAACAATTTTTAACATTTTTGTGTAGTAGGTGTGATGGTTTCATTAAATGACATAATGAAGAATCATATTGTGCCAGACATCATTGTATTCGTAATAAAAAGTGCTGCTCAATACAGTGTGTACTTTTTTCCGATCCATATAAGAGTACGAAGTTGATAATTGTTTCTCAAAGACGAAACGTCGCAGTTAAAATATGTGGGTACCATATTGTAGAGCTTAAAAGGTTCCTATGAGGAAGTGCAATTTGTTTTTTGATATTCTCAATCAGGGTCAGAAAAAAATAAAACGAATATGGCCAATTTCGGTTTTTTTTAATATCTTCGGAACTGATCGTAATTTTCGAATTTTTAAAACATCATTTTACTAAGCCCCAAAATCTTGCCCATACGGTATAAAGATTAGATTAACTGTTTTGCATTATGTAAAAATATCTTAAATATTTGCATTACGGCGTCGTGGTAGGTTTACAAATTTTAAGTTACAAACAACTGTTGACCATGAATACTTTTGGTAAAAATTCTCTGGAGGTTTTCCTCAACGTATTCTTCACATTTCTCTCAAATTCGTCCCCATATTCTCTTCATGGTTCGCTCATGTTTCCTTGTTTAGTATCCCTTGATTGAGATTGAATTGAAACAGGTATGCAATCAAAGGTTATATCAAGAGGTCGTCGAAGATAAAAAAAATTACCTTTTGAACTACAGGTCGCAGCGGCAGTCAGATATTAAATAATTAATACGCAATAGGAATCAACAATTCAATTTACGTTAAATAACCAAAAACAAAATTTTGACTGGACCACCGATTGCTCGTACAAAATCAGTACAAAAGCATAAACGTGAGGTAAAATTCAAGGAAACTACTAATTGTCTATAAAACAACAATGCAATCTAATTAAATCAAAATGTCTCCAAGTATAAATTTGAATTGGTCGCCAGGTAATGTTTGTAGAATAAGGTAGATACACAGCTAAGTTCTAAGTGTCTAATGTTGGTACAATTGCGTGCTTGAATTGACAAGATGGCGATGTAATCTTCCCAATTAATTTTCCTTGCGCAATATGGAGAAAATCCAAAGTTCTTCGGTTTCCACCAAGAAATCTCGACGTATACAGCAATATACACAGGTCGGTAATAATGAAGAAAAGAGTAAGCCAGTAGTAAGAAGCCCAAAAATCATTATTCAAAGTCAAAAAGTAATGCGTAATTTCTGATACATACCGAAAACGGCCTTGTAAAATATATCCGCAAACAGCGTGGGCGAAGTATCGAAAGTAAAATCAGAAAAGAAAAACTTCGCCGTATAACCCTTTTAACAGGTAGAGAAAAGTCGAGTCACAATATGGAATGCACGTTCTTCTTACAGTAATCGTTGAATCTGTTCTGTTTGTACAAGGAAATGTGTGTGCCCAACAGAATAAAGAAAACTTTACTTTAAGTTTGAGATTAGAAATCTTAAACATTTAATAATTCAAATAACTTACTTTTAAGTAAATCGCGTCTGTTGTGAAATATGTTAATATGTTAATATTGTGATTCGAAATTAACTTATTTAAATTCATAGAATACAAAAGTGGCGAGCCCATATAAGAGTTCGATTTGGCCCAGGGAATATAGATCGTGTTATATTAGATGGACTTGGAACATTAAATTTAGTATGGGATAGCAGCTCAAAAGAATCTATTAAACAATGGATAATTTTATACAAAACCATAAGGCAGGTTACGTCCCTTCTCAATTTTAAGCTACAGATATTATTTTTCATAGTGGAAACTGAATCAAGACCTTCATTATTAATTTTGTATTCCGGCAAATACATTGACTATTTCCAAAAAATAGACATTACACAACATTTCTTGATATTTAACAATAATCTATTTTTAATACACCACTTATTGAGTGCTTCCAAATCGTTCTACAAAGCCAATTAATCAAAACTGGAGTTTATTTCCTAGTAAAGCTTCAAATCGTCAGCATAGAGAAGACAAAGGGAGGCAAAAAACTTTGGCAAATCATTAATAAAAATAATAAAAATAGGGGCCCAAGCTTAGAGCCTTGCGGAACCTCTGATGTAAGCAAAAAAAACTAAATGAATCATAATTTAAGAAACGGACATAAGATTTTCTGCCTTTAAGGTAGCTTCGAATTAATTGTAACAGAGATAAAGAAGCACCCACCCAAATAACAATGTTCCAATTCATTATTAACTTCCAAACCAACACTGCTTAGCTGAGTTGCAGTTACTACGATTCCTCCATAAATGAGCAATTCGGCTTTGATGTTATAAGCTTGCGTTGAAGACCAACTTTCCTAGTTATTCCAGAATCTTCAAATGCTTTAAGACGACTATCCTAAATTTCCTTGGCATTTTCCCTTGACGAATATGGACGAATAATGGGGAATCAAGCAATAAAATCAGCTTGGATCGGGTTGCAACAAGTTTCTTCCTCCTTACCTTCAACAGGATTCCACAGATCCTCCATCTGGTAGTATGCTTGCACAGCCAACTTCCAGGTATCCCAGTTCTCACGTCCATTTATTCTCTTTAAGTATTTGTGGTAAGTGAATCAGAAAGATCTAATTAACGAAAAACATTCATTTAAATATCGATTCAAAATCCATCCAATTAAAATAATGATCGCAATTTCGTTTACAGGTCACGCATTTCGTAGTGAAAATGCGAAACGAATAGTAATAATATCGTAAACGCATTAAAAACAATAGTTTCGTAACGAAACCCTGACCCTAAGTAAACTATTAAAAGCCATATTCGTGATACAACGGTGCTATATAAGTCATAACAGGTGGTTGTGCAAATAGCAACGTTTTGCATAATCAACTAATAGTTTATTTATGGATCCCTTCTGCCATTATCATCTAACTAATAATTACAAAGATAATCTTTTACCATTATAAAATCAATATCAATTCGTATTACTATTTCAAAGCGATTCTTTAACTCGTAAACGATTATAAACAAATCCATTTAAACAACTTTTCATTAATAGATAAGGTGAACAAGAATATAATTATACATTAGATCGAAACCAGAAAATACTGGTTTGCCGAATAAAATACCATTAACATTAATATCGAAGCTACTGACCAGAGAACAGATTATACTTTTGATATTAATTGTATTACGGCAGTTTAAATTGGCTTCCACCTTACGCTCGTAAATTTGTACCTTTCTAACTCAACCCTCAACGTAATTATTCACGATGTCGTAACGTTACCGCGCCTTACAGATGCAAAGGAGCTAATATCTAATTTAAAATTGTGTGTAAAAAATAATAATCAGACCTTAACGTGTTATAGTAATTATTGGAACATGTGAAAAACTGACGTCTTTCATAACTGAAAAACTTTTCACTTATGTAAATATTTTCATCACGTTTATTATACATTCAAATTACACCGGCTTGTGTAACAGTTATTAATTTGTTGTCTTTCAATAGGTAAAGGTTCGCCGGGGAAGGATTCGTAAAGTTGAAAAATTAAGTTATTTATAGGAAACGATTGCGATATAGCCAATAAATAATCAATGGTTAGAAATACTTATCGGTTTATTTTTTTCCTTCTTTAAGGGTTGCGCAACCGGTTGAAATTTACATAACAAATACGTTAAAAATCTGCTGTGTTCAAAATTGGTTTTTGAAACAAACAAATCGATCTTACGCACTTAATGCTCCCATGCTGCGATTTTATTCTTAAATACTTTTTTATTGCCAAAACTCGAAAGCCAATTTTTTAGGGCCAAAATATATGCGCGTCAGCGAAATTTAATCTGTTATTAACAGTTTATCCTGTTTTTGATGAAACGCATGTTAATATAGACATGTATATATTATATGATCTATAATTACAACGAAAAAATCATTAATCATTAAATATAAAATAAGGAATATATTAAGTTGGTTGCTATTCCTTATACATAAGCAAAATGTCTCCTGGTCCTGGATCATTGTTTGTGAGGATCATGATGGTCGGTGCCATGTAGGTAAATAGGTGGTTTCACCTTCGAATTATTGTTTATTTGTGGCAATAATTCTTCCTTTTTAGCGGTAGAGGACAACAGTGATTTTTGCGATAAAAATAGAATTGAAAAACTATGTACAATATAACAATACACTTACGAATGTGTTTAGTCCGAATGTTCAGTTTGCCGAATGCGATTTTCACAATTCTGATCGATGAGAGGAATTAACCGGCCGGCCGCCTGCGTGTGTGAGTGAAAACTGGCCGGCCGACAGTACAGGGTGTCCCATTTTTAGGGTGCCATTTTTTTAAATGGAACATGCTGTATATTTTTAGCTGATTCGATGTCATTTTTAACTTGCATGGAACCTATTCACTATTTGGTTTTTGTCAATGTTGCCAAATTATTAATTTTTTTCGAATACTTCTCTATAAGCCACCCCCCACTTTGATAAATCGTGGCGACCTTGATTTTAAAGTTAAGAAATACATTGTTGATCATTAATGTGAATATGAATAAAAAGAAACATTTTGGTAATAAGAAAGTTGAATTTGGGGTGTTCACAAAAAAAGATTAAAGTTTAATTTATATTTCCACGAGGTTTATTATTATTATTAGACATTATTTCTGGTATCACTCGTGTGTGTTTAGTTTATTTATTTAGGTAACTAACTACGTTTCGGGGAAAAATCTTTCCCCTTTTTCAAGTTTAGATTGACAATGATGTATAAATGAAGTATGCTATCTTATGATAAATTAATTAAATTTAGAACGATTTCATGTAATGGTTTGGTAGGTTAATTTAGATGTCAAACTGGGAGAATCTTCATCTGGAGAATTTGAATTTTGAAGGGTCCAAATGGGATCTAATTTAGGAGTTGAGCTTGTTAAATCTTCATCTGTAGAACTTGAATTTTGAATGTTAAAAATGGGTTTAGATTTAGTCTTGATTATATTGTTCCAAATGCGAGGAAGTCGTAATATATCCACTTGTTTATTAAGGCAATTTGGTCGTTTTTGAATTTCAATAGTTTCTCTAATCAGCCGAGCTTTTAAATGTTGTATTGGAGTAATTAATTTAATTTTGTTGGTGTCAATCAAATGTCCTGTGTCTTTTGCTCGTATGTATAATTTTCTATTAGTTTGTCCGATGTATTATGTAGAGCATTGAGTAGGTACAAGAAATTTCGTAGACGCCATGTTCTTAATTTTCAATTTTGTCTTTAGGAGTTCTTAGTGATTGATGTAGCTTGAAGTAAGGTTTAAAAATGGGTTGAAAGAGAGATCTAGGAAATTTGCCAGCTATAATATCGGGGACGCCTTTTATGTATGGAAGAATTAAGGGAATTTTCTTTTCATTGTTTTGAATTTTCTGGAATTTTTTCTTTTATTTTGTGGATATTTATAGAGGAGTATCCATTTTGGATTAAAATCTTAGTAATGTTTTGTATTTCTTCATTGCTAGAATCTTGATCTGAAAGATTATGTGATCGAAAGAGTACCTAATGATTTTATAACGCTCTGTAGATGACAGGGATGGTGGTGAGAAAGAGCGTTGAGGTATCTATTCGTATGTGTTGGTTTTCTGTAAACATTGTGAAGAAATTTGCCATTAGGGAGTTTTGTTATTAGGGTGTCCAAAAATGATACAGAGTGGTTCTTTTCTATTTCCATTGTGAATTTGATCTTGATATCGATGTTATTAAGATAGTCTAAAAAGTTATTTAAAGATTCAGTGTCATCTACGTATCTGTACCAACATTTCGGTTTTAATATTGATGAATTTAAGGCTTTTTCTTCTAAATCTTCCATGAAAATATTTGCTAAAGCTGGTGAAAGTGGTGATCCCATGGAAAATTTGTTTGTAAATTTCGATATTATAAGAGAAATAGGTAGATTAAACACAATGTTCGATTAATTTAAGTATGTCGTTATTACTGAATGTTTGTGTCTTAGATTGTCTATAGTTTCGTTAACTGGTACTTTGGTAAATAAAGAGGTCACATCAAAACTCACTAGAATGTCATCGAAACTAAAATTTAGATTTTTAAGTTTATGTAAAAAGTCATAAGAGTTTTTAATGTACGAATTAGCAATTTCACATAATGGTTGAAGTTTCTCTGCTAAAAATTTTGCAAGTTCGTGTGTAGGAGAGTTGAAAGCACTGACAATTGGTTTTAGAAGCCAGTTATCTTTGTGGATTTTTGGAAGACCATACATTTTCGGAGTTCTTGAACTATTTTCTCGAGGGATTGTACGTTCAAATCTTCCTCGCCTTCGCTCTTTGCCAGACTCTTTAGTTTGTAATGGGATTCTGCATCTATCACCACATTTGCAATAAGAACAACAAGAAGAATTATTTGATAAGCAGTTACAAGTTTTTTTGGAGCAGTTTTTGCATTTGCAGGGCTGAACTAATGAAACCGAATTATTATACTTGATTGCCTAAAGGCGGCCCTACAGGTACGCACTTTGTTTCGAACTTTGCTGGTGAGCACTGCAGGAGTAGGTACCATTTTTCCCTTAACGTTACGCGCTGCAATAAAGGGATTGGATGTATCGGAATTTCATAAACACGAGGGCTGCGTTACATACTTTTTCTGTGACGTTTTATCCGCACAAGTTCATACACACGTTTAAAATGTGGCCCTACTCCAATTCAGATCCACGAACGATTTACGTTTTTTCCGCGATTCTTTTCACGGAAAAATGTTCTCCAGTACTCGTTGATTGTGGCGATCTTTCCTAAAATCGCACGATTTAACTTGGGCGATCATAAAAACTGAACGGAAAGCTTACATACTATAGCAGCCGAGGATAATATGAGACTCTTCCGTTTCTCTGTCTACTTTTCTAAATGTCGGTACCCAAGTAGGTACAAAGACGAAATGAAATAAAAGCAAATAAATGTCGCGTAATTGTGACAACAGCGCACGCTTTTCCCAGTCCCAGTTGCACCAACAAAATTAAGCCTTGCTTAAAGTTAAGTCGACCTTAAAATCTATGGCAACGATTATAAATAATAATACTTTATTATGGCCGTTTGCACAGACAAATTTAAGTGGAGCTTTGCTTAAGCGTAGCTTAAAATCCATGACAACCATTGTCTCAATAATCGTTGCCATTTTAAGCTAAGCTCGGCTTTACTTCGTCGGTGCAAACTGCCATTAGTATAGTTTATCACAAGATACTTACACAAGTCAAATTACAATAATGCAAAACTTAATGAACAGTTATAAAAATTTAATTTCGAAATATTCATCAATGGAATACAGAGGATTACTTATCTTTTATGCGTTTTTTAAATAAGTTTAAATAAGACAATCGTTGCCCTGGCTGTAACTTTTGAACTGGTAGCCCAATCTAGGAACTGTTTGAAATTATGGATTCTACAGGCCACATTCTATAAGAAATTTTTTTTTCCGAGTCGATCTGAGACAATTTTTTTTTCGGGCCTCAATAAAAGGCAGTGTATAACCTTCCTTTTTTGCCAAAAATCGACTGCACCAAAATTTCTCGGGAAAACACATTTTCTTATTAATTTTGGTGCGTAGAATCCAAAACAATTCGTACTTTTTCGATCAGACTTCTCAATCAAAAGTTATAGACTAGAAACCAATTTTAAAAGAAAATTCAAAAGGCTGTAACTTTTGAACCAGTAGCCCAATC